>NW_003214849.1:142341-150676 GCF_000006405.1 Perkinsus marinus ATCC 50983
CGTGATCGATCATCGATCACCATCACGAATATCAGCTGAAATATATGTACATCCATCATCGATGTATGCATATTTTCAGCTGAATATCGATAAGGATCAATGTAGATTGAATCTCAATCTTATTCTGAGTCTTAGGTCATTGAACTTGCTTAGATGAGACAGAGCAGACATCAGCGATTACTTGTTCCATTTTTAAGATATTATGATAACGCCAAAAGTGCTGTTGTAATTTGATAGGCGATAAACTGCGTGAAATAGTGGAAGAAGCATTGAGGGAACAAGCAACGGCTGAGGAGTTGCACGCTGAGGAAAGGGCTCTGAAGGATAAATGTCGGTCGCAGCCTGCGACTCGCAGGAACCACTTGTCCCTCGTGCATCCTTTGATATAGAAAGAAGTCTATTCTATCAAGAAATTAACTAGCTAATCTGAAGGAAATGTGGTATGAGTCGTATGATATACGACATGTGTCGGTAAGAAATCGTCACCGACAATATCAAAATTCCGAGGACATTTAGGGACATTCTTGTTGGTTTCTGCGCACTTCTACCCTAGCTCGTTTGTGAACTTCTAGGATTAGTGAGGAAACTCTTGAGCTCAGCTGAGGAAAGCGAACATATTTTCCAACACTGTTCTTTCCCGAAATATTATTCTTGTCAGTCGTGCATGATCTGGCCAAGGTGACGGTGATGAACGAGAAACTTGAGAAACTGTGCAAGGCGTTACACGAAGAAAACAGGAGAGTCCGCGAGGAAGCGGAGACGATTACTTCACGTATGTGAGAGATGAGCGACGAATGCACTACGAGACACATAGCCTGACATATACCACAGACAGAAGGAACACCTGAATTTCAATATGGGCTGCCTTTTCCCGAAACCGCTATCATCTATCATAGTCTGTTCAGCCCATACTAGAGCTCACTCTATCACCATCCCAAGAGCGATACAGTCGATGAGTACACCGTTGTTGTTATAGATGCGGACGAAAAACAAGATAAGATGCAGAAAACTATTACTAATGTGATGAGCGATTTCAAGAAGGAATGTGCAGAGATGGAGGAGGAAAGGAAGAAGACGGCTGAGGAGAACACCATGTCAGTTACACTCTGGAAATACTCCCCACGAGTGACGGGACTTTGTGATAGAGTTCTTATTGAATAATTACAGACTCTGAATCTACGGAAAATTCTCAGTTGTATAGTCATTCCGGCTCCCTCTGTCTGTTTCGGACACTATATCACGGAAATGGGCCACCCGTGTTATATAATGATCAATGATCATTAAACAAAATCGTAACCTACGATTTGTAACGTCATCGAGGAATCCTCAACGACGTTACAATGGTCGCAATTTACTCAATTTATGCACAAGGTTTGATATCAGGTGTATTGCTTAGCTTTCTCGCTATTCCTGATCACTGTAACGGTTCTCCTCCTGGGCAGGCTTAGTGCGAAATTGAAAGGGCTCCTTGAAGATGTTAATGAACAGAGAACGGAGACTCAGACCAAACAGAAGATGATGGATGATCTTCTGGAACAGTATAAGAACACACATCACGAACAAAACGAAACCATCAAAAAGTTATGTAACGAAGTAAGTGACCATCGCTCGTAGAAGTGTTGGAGTGTACGAGCGCATTCCTCAGCTGAGCTCAGGAGTTTACATGTACAGTGGGGTGGAAGCGTACAGAAACCAATGAGAATTTTCCAGAATCTCGTCAGAATTTTCATATTGTCGCAAACACATGTAGTTGAGCATGTTACGTGCTCCATGTGCACATTTACCCACACTGGCTCGTTGCTCGTTAGTTGAGCTCGCTTCGGCGAGTCAGCCTAAGAAAGGGAGCGATATCCCCGTCTCTCTGTGATCAGCGTGACTCACTAGTGTTGTGTGTGGAGAAACAACGAGAGGAGATAAAGGAGTACAGCATGAAGATCGACGATATGGGCGGCGTATTCGGCAAGTCGACTGAGGCGTTGAAGAAGCTCAAGTGAGAAGTTCGCCGTTTACACTCACCGCTGTTGATGACTATTTATTGAGATCATATACAGTTAGATGACCACACGAAGCGATCGCTCGCGTTGCGAGCCTCGCGATATGATCACCTTTATGCGAACTCATTGCGATCGACTGTGGTCGACAATCCTATTGTATTTTCTATGACTTGTGACTCTCGTGAAGTCGGAACTTTCCAACGATGCACAAAAGAGGGTCATTAGTCTTGTAAAACCTCTGGGGATAGTTCTTCAGTCATTATTTTGACATATTGACTCACTAAATTGTGACTGCACTAATCGATTGTATCAGCAACACTACAGCCAGCACGCTTTGGGGACAGATATCAGTGTCAGCTGACACAATCAAAATATTCGTTTGATGTGGACGATCATCTTAAAATAGAGAACATGAATCACTGGAAACACGGTTAATGTAGACAGAGGAAGGAAGTGTGTTCGCAATGATCAGATCGGAAGTGGACCGACTCAAACGTGATCGTGGGATGATGGAACAGAGAATTCGAAAAGAAACGACTCAACGAGAAGCTCTCGAGAATTTGAGTAAGATGCTTATGCAATTCTGAGTTGTATTTGAGCCGCGAGATGAGAGGAAATAACTTGTGAAAGGTCACCACTACATCCAAGACTTGTTGACGTTTCAGCTTGGAACACTATTTACTCAGTGTTGAATCGTGAATTTGCATGAGGAGAACATACATTCCTTGAAGTTCCCTTATCTTGGGTACGAGACCTTTTATATCATATCATGATGTCGCCATCACATCTGGATCTATCTCGATATTTTTCCAGATGAGTTATCAAACTTGTCTACTCCATCCTGAATAGATCGAGTTCGTCATCAGGCCGATCACTCCAGAGTCAAAGAAGCGAATTAACCATGGAAGTGCAGACGATGAAGAAACGTATGCAGGAATTGGAGAAAGATAACCGACATGATAATCGAAGTTCATAAGGATATTTCGACACCCACAATGTGTGGCGTTACAACATAGAAACAAATGCGTGAATACAGAGAATACAAATACAAGCCGAATACAATCCGTTAAGCAGCCAAGCCTGACTCGGAGTCCATATACTGATGTCCTGCAATTGCGACTCGCGATGCGCGAGCTAGTTGACGAGTCTTCTCAGCTGATCTCAGAAGTTTTCTCACCATGTTATGGAAATTCATAGATGAGTTTGGGAAGAGGTGTACTTCAAGTTTCGGTGCGAAACCAATAAGCATCTCACGAAATTTTCTCAGAACTTCTATAGTGTCACCAACATATGTGGTTGACCATGTGCATATTTCCCCATACTGGCGAACGTGTATCACTCAGCGGGTTTTCTTGCAAAATCAATGAGTATTAAAAGCATGTTGCCGCTTCTGATCAACGTTGTTACAGTGTCTGAGTATCGCGGGTCTGAAAATCTAGTGGAGCCTCTAGAGCAGCTCGATGTTGTAGACGCTGCCTATCCGGAACAACTTTATGATGATGTGTCGCACTTTAAAGCGAGAGAAGAGTTTAGAAAGGTGTGAAATTATTCGTGCACTACGAATCCTGGAAAGGATGCAGCACGCTTCAGGGGGAAAGCAAGTCGATCAATCCATACGACTATCTAGCTAAGACGACCGAAGCCGGAATAATAATGGCATTCGTGACGCTCAAGTTGGTGAGTTTATTACTACCTATATGTTGTTGGATGCTCGTCTCAGGAGTGGTCGTTGAAGTATCGCAAACTCGGGACTGACCAGTTAGCTGACGTTTGGAAGAGTAGACTGACACTCGGCGGTTTAGGAAAGGTGAATGTGTGAGTGAGAGGGGCTCCGCTCAAATCGCTCCGTGCTCGTTTCTGTATTTTTCGACGCCGGTGAATTACGATAATTCTTCCAAGTGGTATGGTCAACCTCTGACTTCCAGAGAGATCCTGGAACTCCTCCGTCGCTCGAATTGAGTCACTCACGTGAATTGAGTCAACATAGGACGCGATCATGCTTCGGGCACAACGCTCTTCTCGTTCACCCTCTCTCCACTGCTGAGAAATCACTTGTATAGTATGAGCTTATTGCTGCCCGAATGATTTAATCGATGTGAGCATCATCATGATAAACCGGTTCAAGATGGGCCCGCCTGCTTTTTCAAGTGATTCAGGGCTGTGGTCTTGGAGGAACAGAAGTGGGGGAAATCGATACGTGCTACTCTTAGGTACTCGTTCGATCCAGGCAGGATTTTATTGGTCGCCAACGATGGCAACGAGATGAACGATGCTCAGCGGTTCATATTGAATCAACCTGAGACGGACATGTGAGTGAACTGTTTCCAGTTCAGTTTCCGAGAAATGATTTCTAACGCTTTCAGTTTCGAATACCAGCAGGAGAAGTATTTCCCAACTGGTCGGGTTGAGCCATTGAGCACTCTACAAGAACGGCAGTCTGCTGAAGACGAAATGCGTAGAGCAACGATGAAACGCCGAGTGAGAAGACCGGTCGCGTTTACCCAGGGTATTCAGAAGTTCTGAATCAGAACATAACGAAGTTTCATTCATACAGTTGATGGCTGCCTCATTAGGATCGCACTCAATGTGGTTCAATGGTCCACAGTTTGAATGGTAGGTCACCGCGCAACGTTCACCGCGATGACCGCGATACGATAAACGAAAATACCACTCCGCGCCACACCGCCACCAAATACCGTGTTTTCGGCGAAAAATTTTCACCGGTTACCATCCCACGAAGCGAAACACACGTAGATACCACTCAGAGTGGTATTTAAGCGGGGTCCACTCCTATTCAGCACGATTATCTCCGTGCCACGGATACCATGGAATTCTTCTCGACTGCCTCGTAGGACAAAGCTTGATGATTAAAATGCCCAACAACGGGTGGGTTCGTTCCCGTTGAGTGAGAACTCCTCACTCGCATATCTCAACCACGATTTCGAAACGTTGAGACACTTCCGCAACAAAATATGCGGGCCGCATGTACACTGTATATTGTACTGTGACCCTCCACCTTCCAGCATTGTCTGTACATGCAAAATTTACATTGCGAACCGTTGCACCACTCCTCAGTTTGCCGCAACCCGAGTGACCTAGCTCGAGGGTAGGATTCCCATATCCTAGACTTACATGCTTCGGTGACTGGAGAAACATGAGCTTTGAAAGCTCAGCTCTTCATATCTAGTTTCTGGCAGAAACTTTCTGCCGTATTTGCCCTTTTGTGTCTTACCGTCTTGGGCAGAGTAACAGCATTCGTGGCATGACGAAATTCTCCGTTGAAAAATGTCGCATCTGGCGATATGGCATCGCCATAGCCATGGCCGTGTGTTTACCACGGTACGTGCTTGCCGCGGTCACTGTCGAGATATCCCGATTTTTACGAAATGGTAATCATTTCGCGGCAGCGTATCGCGGTTAACATACCGCGGGTGTATCTCCATTGTATTGAATGAGTAAACTACATAGATCGCGATCAGTGTTGCCATATCATTATGATTTTATCATCACTGAAGGGGCGTTAGTCAATTACCGCAGGAACGGATTCATCGATAGAGACCTGGCTGCTAACCCGGCACCGTGCTCCTGATTACAGCGTAATATCAGATACCATCTCAAACGAGAACAGTGCTCGGAGAACTAGAAGCAACGAGCTATAGATATTAAATTTTCATTTTGACATGTAGTTGTTCCCTCAGGAAACTTTCCTGGGATCCTGTGCCGCACGGAGTACCCGATTCTCATTGATATTGTGTAGTTTATCTTCAGTGGTAATACTCGACAACGCCAAGTCGACGTTTCGAGTGTATTAATGCCACAGTGAACTGGTTCGAATCGAAAGATAGAATAACGAAACGATTTGTCCCATCGATTTATCGCTGCACAAAGACTTCGTATGCTAAAAGTCACAAATGAACTACATAAAGATACAGGGACAATGAGCCCTTACCAAGAACACACCAATTGTCCTTGTATGGCCAAACGAAACCGATTTACACCGCGACGATATAGTTCTTAGTAGCTGCAGTCCAGCTGCTGGCCTTACCATTGGCCAGTGGTAAGTCCAGTATTGGCAATACTCTGGCGAAATAATGTTTATCTTATTAAACCCGGGTTTGTTATCGATGAGCTTGATCGAGCAATCTTGGCTCAAGTTGCGATGATGCGTTCATAGCCTAGCGATCGAGAGTAATACCTTACGTGAGGGAAGCTTATGGTGTCGGCGGAGATAAGTCGTCGTGATTAATTAACAAACAAGTTGTGCGGCACAAAGCACTGGTTTCTTGAATGGCTCGCGGGCATGATTCGAGCTCTTGGTAGTGTCGATCCTTATGGAGCATAATTTGTGGTGGCGGCGTTTTTAAAACGTCGCTTCATCCCTCGCCGTTCATCGGCACATTAAATCTGAATGCATCCGATGGAACGATGATCGTTCCTTCTCCGGCATGTAATCACTATTAGTGATTCACTAACATCCGGATGTTAGTGAATCACTAATAGTACGCACGCAGATTCCGCGTCCCAAAGTACACGTTTTCGCCTTTCTCCGTCCACGCAAAACCCCCCAGTCGAACAGAGTTTCATGACAGAGAGCCGACAGAGAGCTAAACAGATATCGACGAGTTGGTTTTTTTATGAGCGGAAACTGGTGTGGAAGACTCAGTCCGACAAGCGCTTCCTACATAGCCATCAGACTGTCTTAGACCAGCGTAGTTGACTGCATTCATGTTCCTACTGCAAGCTGTCGTAGTAACGTCCAAACCGACACTGACATAGTTACCAGTGTGGCACACTGAGTGTGCGGCAGCCCGCCAGAGTCGCAATGATTCTCGTGATCCATTCTCTCGGAGAAGACCTCTCCGAAAAGTCGGTCATTCTAGTAAATCTTGCCGAAACAAATTGACTGTGGAGGTTCCAAAGCTGGGGACAACTGAGCTCTCACGTTCCCAGCTCATGCGTGCTACTCGATGCTGATGGAGGACTTCAAAAACTGCGGAGACACTTCTTGATAACATCATCGAGAACAACACGAACAGCCTGAACTCCAGGCCTTGGAGTACAAGGCTTATGGCTTTCTCCTGTGGCCTCCTTCGGAAATACTTCCCGACCAGTGGTGTCCTTGTACATTCTAAGTTGGAATTTCCAACGTAGACTTGTGATTCCGAAGCCATATTACGGCATGTCAATGGTCTATCATTCATTCATCACAATCACCTGCATCTGGTCTTTCTGGGAGAGCTCAACCCTGGCCATAAAACAAGCCAAAAGCATATTCGACGACCTCAAGGCTCATAGAGGTGCGACTGAGTTCACCATATCGACAGCCCATTGGAGCAACAACAGCAACTCCCCATCTTCAGGATTGGTTTATACTCCTGCAGAAGAAGCCCAGCATTTCGCTCGTTTCGAGGAGGAGTTGAGGATCCAGTCCGAACTCATCTCGACTGAAGATTTGACGGTCCTCTACGATGAGACCAGACCGGCCATCATGCAGAGCCTCGTTGACGAGATCAATTCCAAGCAGAACACATGGACCGCGTCGACTGGGCAGAAAAGATTCAAGAGTAGCTCTACTTCCCAAGTGTTTGTCGAAGCATCAGTCTTCTTTTCCTCAGACCTCTCCCTACGTGATGCTAGGATGTTATGTGGAACATTGAAGAGAGGGTCAAACGACATAAGAAAAGGCTACGCTATAGAGGAGCTACAAGACCTCCCCACTGACTTCGACGCTCGCACCGCATTTCCCAACTGCTCAAAGGTTATCGGCCACATCAGGTAGCTAACTGGCGACTGTGTGAGAAAATGCTGCTTCGATCTCCAGAGACCAGTCAGCTTGTGGGAGCTGTTGGGCATTCGGTGTCACTGAGGCCTTTAATGACCGCCTATGTATCAAGTCGGATGGGGCGTTCACGGAGCTCCTATCGGCCGGCGAGATGAATGCTTGTACGCTGTGAGTCGAGGATGCAAGCCTTAGCCTGGGAGCTTTCCAATCGGTACTTACTGCCCAGGTTCTTCGGATGCGGTGGTGGAGATCCTTACTCAGCCTGGTCTTGGGTGCACGATAAAGGGATCGCAACTGGTGAGGGGAGTCGACCGAAACGAGTCTCGGAATCCGAGGCGAGTTTGCTATGACTTATCCTCGACAACTCGATAGCCATTCATGTCTACAGAATATACACGGGGGGAAACCCACACTGTAGTCCACAGTGTAGGTCTCCCCCGTCTACAGTCTGTAGACGCTGGGAAATATGATGATAATCCCGGCACGGATCGCTGTCGTTCTCAGCGATGAGCCGGCGACGATGACTCCTGTTGTAGCATCGTCTGGGACGACTTATCCC
>NW_003214849.1:150776-153091 GCF_000006405.1 Perkinsus marinus ATCC 50983
AACAAAATCGTAACCTACGATTTGCAACGTCATCGAGGAATCCTCAACGACGTTACAATGGTCGCAATTTACTCAATTTATGCACAAGGTCTGATATCAGGTGTATTGCTTAGCTTTCTCGCTATTCCTGATCACTGTAACGGTTCTCCTCCTCGGCAGGCTTAGAGCGAAATTGAAAGGGCTCCTTGAAGATGTTAATGAACAGAGAACGGAGACTCAGACCAAACAGAAGATGATGGATGAACTTTTGGAACAGTATAAGAACACACATCACGAACAAAACGAAACCATCAGAAAGTTATGCAACGAAGTAAGTGACCACCGCTCGTAACAGTGTTGGAATATACGAGGGCATTTCTCAGCTGAGCTCAGGAGTTTACATGTACAGTGGGGTAGGAGTGTACAGAAACCAACGAGAATTTTCCATAATTTCGTCAGAACTTTCATATTGTCGCAAACACATGTAGTTGAGCATGTTACGTGCTGCATGTGCACATTTACCCACACTGGCTCGTTGCTCGTTAGTTGAGCTCGCTTCGGCGAGTCAGCCTAAGAAAGGGAGCGATTTCCCCGTCTCTCTGTGATTAGCGTGACTCACTGGTGTTGTGTGTGGAGAAACAACGAGAGGAGATAAAGGAGTACAGCATGAAGATCGACGATATGGGCGGCGTATTCGGCAAGTCGACTGAGGCGCTGAAGAAGCTCAAGTGAGAAGCGCGCCGTTTACATTCACCGCTGTTGATGACTATTGATTGAGATCATGAACAGTTAGATGACCACGCGAGACGATCGCTCGCGTTGCGAGCCTCGCGATACGATCATCTTGATGCGAACTAATTGCGATCGACTCTGGTCGACAATCCTATTTTATTTTCTATGACTTGTGACTCTCGTGAAGTCGGATTTTTCCAATGATACACAAAAGAGGCCCGCTTTAAGAGAATCATTAGTCTTGTAAGACTTCCGGTGATAGTCCTACAGTCATTATGTTGACATAATGACTTACTGAATTGTGAGTCCCGATTTAGTAAGTCAATATGCATTAGTCATAAATAACAATGAATAACAATTTGTGACAATGAATAACAATGAATGTGACATGTAACATGTGACATCCATCCTCCATGCTCCATGTGACATGTGAAATAACAATGAATAACAATCAATAATCATGAATAACAATTTATAACACATTTTTTTGTGACTGCACTAATCTATTATATCAGCAACGCTACAGCCAGCACGCTCAGCGGACATATCCGTGTCAGCTGTTACAATCAAAATATTCCCTTTGATGCGGCCAAGCATGTGAAAATAGAGAATAAGAATCACTGAAAGCGCGATTAGTGTAGAGAGAGGAAGAAAGTGTGTTCGTAATGATCAGATCGGAAGTGGACCGACTCAAACGTGATCGTGGGATGATGGAACAGAGAATTCGAAAAGAAACGACTCAACGAGAAGCTCTCGAGAATTTGAGTAAGATGCTTATGCAATTCTGAGTTGTATTTGAGCCGCGAGATGAGAGGAAATAACTTGTGAAACTTTCACAGTGAAAGCTTACCACAGTGGTAATACCCATGGACAAACATCTAAGACTTATTGATGTTTCAGCGTGGAACACTATTTACTCAGTGTTGAATCGTGAATTTGCATGAGGAGAACATACACTCTGTGAAGTTCCCTTATCTTGGGTACGAGACCTCTAATATCATATCATCATATCGCCATCACATCTGGATCTATCTCATTATTTTTCCAGATGAGTTCTCAAACTTGTCTACTCCATCCTGAATAGATCGAGTTCGTCCTCAGGCCGATCACTCCAGCGTCAAAGAAGCGAATTAACCATGGAAGTGCAGACGATGAAGAAACGTATGCAGGAATTGGAGAAAGATAACCGACATGATAATCGAAGTTCATAAGGATATTTCGACACCCACAATGTGTGGCGTTGCAACATAGAAACAAATGCGTGAATACAGAGAATACAAATACAAGCCGAATACAAGAATCCACGAATACAAGTCGTTAAGCAGCCAAGCCTGACTCGGAGTCCATATACTGATGTCCTGCAATTGCGACTCGCGATGCGCGAGCTAGTTGACGAGTTTTCTCAGCTGATCTCAGGAGTTTTCTCACCATGTTATGGAAGTTCATAGATGAATTCGGGAAGAGGTGTACTTCAAGTTTCGGTGCGAAACCAATAAGCATCTCACGAAATTTTCTCAGAACTTCTACAGTGTCACCAACACATGTGGTTGACCATGTGCATATTTTCCCATACTGGTGGACGTGTATCACTCAGCGGGTTTTTG
>NW_003214849.1:153191-156245 GCF_000006405.1 Perkinsus marinus ATCC 50983
TTTTCAAGATAGCCCTCGGGAACTGCGGAATAGATGATGACCTGCTTTGTGGTACACCTAAGGTCTGAGTGGATCTCCTCCATTGTGGATGTGCACTGGATGAAACCCATCACATTCGAATCAGGACGATTTTCTTTCGTCCATAGTCATTTTCTTCTTGGCAGCATGAAGTCTTATATACTTCTCGCATCTGTTGGATGTGAATGAATAGCTGATTGCTGGAACTTTTCAACAGAAGTCATCTAGAGACTCTTAAGAGGATGATAAGTCGTATATTCAGTCCTTCCCGACTCTCCCGACCTATGCTTATTGAGTTACTAGTATCGTACGGTATGCGGCTGAGTCCGTGGCGAACTTCTCCATGCTTCGCTTTGTGCCCCCTCTTTATTCTGGCCCTTCAGATCTCTTGAGAAAATAATCACCTCTCTAATATAGGTACCATGCCTGGTATGGAAATGGGCCTGTTTCCGGGTTTGCGGCCAATTCGTAACGGTAGATATGCAACTATAATTTCTTTCAACGTTGGGCTCACCGTTACATTCAGCGCCTCCAAGAACGCCAGCATTCAGGATTTGAAGCCCAATACTTATTTGCAATGAGTCGCTATACATATACTTGTAGTATATGTAGCCACAGCTGCCTTCAAAAACAGTCGCTTCCCGCACTCCGTAACAGAGTCCCTATTACAGACGGCATGGTGGGAGCAGTACGTCTCTTAGTGGCACTGTTTGGAACCATCGGGAGCGTAACTGCCTACCCGAGAATTAGTGAATTTCATAATTATCTAACGCGGTTTTTGGAAGTGTGTGCCACTGGATCACCATGACACCTGTCAATTAGATTTGGACTTGTCCCTCGTCATAAACTCGCCGAGGCTCACGGGATCGTCCAACATTGCGATAGGTCGGTCGCTGCTCACCCTCACTCACACTGGAAGAGAATAGTTCGATACCACACATTATTTGCTAATGTGTTCCCAAGGAGAATGAATTATGTGGTGAAAGTGCCGATGACCGTAAAGCATTTGAGTTGCGTCTACGGGAGATGGCTATATGAGAATGTTGTTCATGACAAGATGCTGTGTTGTTAGCAGAAATTATTGACTTTTATGAACAGTATGCTAATTCTCTCAATCTGCACACTATACTATAGCGAATAGTGATACAATGAATCATTAATTGTAAGTTACGATAAGCGAGAAGAGACCGATCTCCACACACTCGCGCGTCAAGAGCGCGCGAGCTCCGCCCCTTCTCCGAGATTCTCGGCATATTCCGAGGCCTTCCGAAGGCCTAGTTTTACGCCTCATCTAAACTGTCAATATCCCGTATGGAATATAGAGTATCTATTGGATGCTTTCTAATACCAGAATTCAGCAGATTGTATCAATCCCTGCAGTAAAATTACTTCCTCTATCGCTTTTATCGCACATCATCAACTCTCGCTTATTCGTGATCGATCATCGATCACCATCACGAATATTCAGCTGAAAATATATGTACATCGATCATCGATGTATGCATATTTTCAGCTGAATAGCTGAACCCTCTGTCTGTTTCGGACCCTACATCACGGAAGTCGGTCACCCGTGTTATATAGTGGTCAATGATCATTAAACAAAATCTTAACCCACAATTTGTAACGTCATCGAAGAATCCTCAACGACGTTACAAATTGTAACTTACAATGACATTAATTTACTCAATTTACGCACAAGGTTTGATATCAGGTGTATCGCTTAGCATTCTCGCTATTCCTGATCACTGTAACGGTTCTCCTCCTCGGCAGGCTTAGAGCGAAATTGAAAGGGCTCCTTGAAGATGCTAATGAACAGAGAACGGAGACTCAGACCAAACAGAAGATGATGGATGAACTTCTGGAACAGTATAAGAACACACATCACGAACAAAACGAAACCATCAAAAAGTTATGGAACGAAGTAAGTGACCACCGCTCGTAACAGTGTTGGAATATATAAGTGCGTTCCTCAGCTGAGCTCAGGAGTTCATATGTACAGTGTGGTAGAAGTGTACAGAAACCAATGAGAATTTTCCAGAATTTCGTCAGAATTTTCATATTGTCGCAAACACATGTAGTTGAGCATGTTACGTGCTGCATGTGCACATTTTCCCACACTGGCTCGTTGCTCGCTAGTTGAGCTCGCTTCGGCGAGTCAGCCTAAGAAAGGGAGCGATTTCCCCGTCTCTCTGTGATCAGCGTGACTCACTGGTGTTGTGTGTGGAGAAACAACGAGAGGAGATAAAGGAGTACAGCATGAAGATCGACGATATGGGCGGCGTATTCGGCAAGTCGACTGAGGCGTTGAAGAAGCTCAAGTGGGAAGTGCACCGTTTACACTCACCGCTGTTGATGACTATCGATTGAGATCATGAACTGTTAGATGACCACGCGAGACGATCGCTCGCGTTGCGAGCCTCGCGATACGATCATTTTTATGCGAACTCATTGCGATCGACTCTGGTCGACAATCCTATTATATTTTCTATGACTTGTGACTCTCGTGAAGTCGGACCTTTCCAACGATACACAAAAGAGGGTCATTAGTCTTGTAAGACTTCCGGGGATAGTTCTTCAGTCATTATTTTGACATATTGACTTATTAAATTGTGACTGCACTAATCGATTATATCAGCAACGCTACAGCCAGCACGCTTTGGGGACAGATATCAGTGTCAGCTGACACAATCAAAATATTCGTTTGATGTGGACAATCATCTTAAAATAATGAACAAGAATAACTGGAAGCACGATTAATGTAGAAAGGTGAAGAAAGTGTGTGTCGCAATGATCAGATCGGAAGTGGACCGACTCAAACGTGATCGTGGGATGATGGAACAGAGAATTCGAAAAGAAACGACTCAACGAGAAGCTCTCGAGAATTTGAGTGAGATGTTTATGCGATTCTGGGTTGTATTTGAGCCGCGGGATCAAAGGAAATAACTTGTGAAACTTTCACAGTGAAAGCTTACCACAGTGGTAATACCCATGGACAAACATCTAAGACTTATTGACGTTTCAGCGTGGAACACTATT
>NW_003214849.1:156345-157576 GCF_000006405.1 Perkinsus marinus ATCC 50983
CCAAACGAAACCGATTTACACCGCGACGATATAGTTCTTAGTAGCTGCAGTCCAGCTGCTGGTCTTACCATTGGCCAGAGGTAAGTCCAGTATTGGCAAAATAATGTTTATCTTATTAAACCCGAGTTTGTTGTCGATGAGCTTGATCGAGCAATCTTGGCTCAAGTTGCGATGATGCGTTCATAGCCTAGCGATCGAGAGTAATACCTTACGTGAGGGAAGGTTATGGTGTCGGTGGAGATAAGTTGTCGCGATTAATTAACAAACAAGTTGTGCGGCACAAAGCACAACTTTCTTGAATGGCTCGCAGGCGTGATTCGAGCTCTTGTTAGTGTCGATCCTTATGGATCATAATTTGTGGTGGCGGCGTTTTTAAAACGTCGCTTCATCCCTCGCCGTTCATCGGCACATTAAATCTGAATGCATCCGATGGAACGATGATCGTTCCTTCTCCGGCATGTAATCACTTTTAGTGATTCACTAACATCCGGATGTTAGTGAATCACTAATAGCACGCACGCAGATTCCGCGTCCCAAAGTACACGTTTTCGCCTTTCTCCGTCCACGCAAAACCCCCCAGTCGAACAGAGTTTCATGACAGAGAGCCGACCAGCTAAACAGATATCGACGAGTTCGTTTTTTTATGAGCGAAAACTGGTGTGGAAGACTCAGTCCGACAAACGCTCCATACGTAGCCACCAAACTGTCTTAGACCAGCGTAGTTGACTGCATTCACGTTCCTACTGCAAGCTGTCGTAGTAACGTCCAAACCGACACTGACCTAGTTTCCCAGTGTGGCACACTGAGCGTGCGGCAGCCCGCCAGAGTGGCAATGATTCTCGTGATCCATTCTCTCGGAGAAGATCTCTCCGAAAAGTCGGTCGATCTAGGAAATACTGCCGAAACAAATTCACTGTGAAGGTTCCAAAGCTGGGGACAACTGAGCTCACACGTTCCCAGTTCATGCGTGCTACTCGATGCTGATGGAGGACTTCAAAAACCGCGGAGACACTTCTTGATAACATCATCGAGAACAACACGAACAGCCTGAACTTCAGGCTTTGGAGTACAGGGCTTATGGTTTTCTCCTGTGGCCTCCTTCGGAAATACTTCCCGACCAGTGGTGTCCTTGTACATTCTGAGTTGGAATTTCCAACGTAGACTTGTGATTCCGAAGCCATATTACGGCATGTCAATGGTCTATCATTCATTCATCACAATCACCTGCATC
>NW_003214849.1:157676-164547 GCF_000006405.1 Perkinsus marinus ATCC 50983
GATCTGCGAGTTTGGGAGGGGCAGTAGCCGCAGACCATAGGACGGAACCCGTAAACACGGACCCGCGACCTATGGCCGGCGGCGACTGCAAGGTGGTTGTTCCCGCGTGGCTGGTTGGTCTAGGCTGACCAGACGCGATAGGGAACGACTACCTCTCGCTAGACCTTGGTCAAGAAAGGAAGAAAAAAAAATTGAACCTCAGAGCAACTCGGGGTTCCGTTATAACCATCTAAGATGGCTGACCCTGTTGCACGTAGACACTGAAACGCACGTGAGGGAGCGCTCGCCGGACTCAATCGGTATTGGGGACGGAAACTCTTCGATTAATGTTTCACCTGCAGAAAAACCCGATGGGCTTTTCTTCCGACTGAAACCTCTGATCTGCGAGCTTGGGAGGGGCAGTAGCCGCAGGCCATAGGACGGAACCCGTAAACACGGACCCGCGACCTATGGCCGGCGGCGACTGCAAGGTGGTTGTTCCCGCGTGGCTGGTTGGTCTAGGCTGACCAGACGCGATAGGGAACGACTACCTCTCGCCAAGTCCCTCCCGATCGAGGGGATTAGGGGTGAGCGTCACCAAAGGGTTGATTCCGGGGGGGAGGACTTGAGGATTGTAACAAGGACCTCTCGGTGCCGCTAAGAGCCTTGCCGGGCGATTGTTGACACCTCCGGCGCCGCCGCGGGCCGCGGCAGATAATTTGTTATCCGTACTGGTAAAGTGTGAAAAAAAGAAGGTCGTACTATGACGGTTAAGCCTATGGAGATGGAGGCAGATATTGACTTAAACTGGAGGTCGCGCCATTATCTCGAAAGAGGGGAATCGTGAACTTTGCACGAGGCAAGTAAGCGTTCGACCTTCTCGTAGGGTACCACATCTTTTGTGTATCACGGTGTGCGATCTGTATATTGGAGGCGCAGGAACGGCGACGAATGCCGCCCATCGTACTATGCGAATACCGTGGCGAGGCATTCTGGAACCCTCCGACACGCGACGACCGGGTGGCCGCGAGGTGCGCATGCTCATGGCGGATTAAGATGGTGTCGATCTTGACGTAGAAAAACTTGCTCTCTGAGGGGGAGGTCTTGCGGTAATTCCGCCCCGAGGGGCCCGAGCCGTGTTTCGTACGGAGTAGGGAGAAGGGATGGCGGATGTGCTGGTATGCTGTACTGCGGCCGGAAATGTGACCGAAGTACTCGCGCGAACGGAAAGGACGCGGGTGGAGCTGGGACTGTTCCAATTCCACCCAAATTTCAGTGCAATTTGGCGAACGACGAGACTTACCGGCTTTTAGTGCTACGATGAAGTGCAGCACTTCAAGTGCTGCTAGGCCGACGACAGGAGCCGATTAAGCCGATGTAGGTGTTATGTTGTCTCCGTATTTGCGCGACGGGCGCGTTACCTTCGCTATCGAGAGAGGCCGCGCGTTAGCTCGGAAACTCTAGTTCTAGGGGAGTTCGGCATCATCGAACGTAGGAGCCCTCGCTGCGCAAATTGCGCGGTCTCCCCAACCCCAAGACTAGGTCAAGGGCCGAGACGTCGGGACGAGGGAGATGACGTTGGCTGATGTCCGTAGGAAGTTTGGGAGTGGAATTGAATCGGTCGGTCAGACGAATGAGATATTTGCTCAGAATAGGCCATTCCTGGACCGGAAGAACACGAGGCTGTCAGGACAGAGATAGAAAAGCTGCTATAGTTTGTGATCATGTTGGCTCGTGGGCACGCAGCGCCGTCTTCGCCTGAGTAGCTATCAGAAGGAGGAACTTGAAAGATCAGGCATTAGCTGCTCGGTGAGGGCAGTCGGTCCTCAACGTACATCGTAGACGTAGGGGGCTCTATGACGAGAAAATGCGAATCTTAGGCATTGGTGGGGGACCAAGTTGCCAACAAGCCGGCCGCGAAGCGGTTGAAAGCGTCGGCGTTGTCTCTCAGGTATACGTTCTCGAGGGTCTCTGTTGAGGCCCAGCGCCCAAATTCAGCCACCGTAGGGATAGGAAAATTCTCGGATCCGCAACAAATTGCGGACCCGGAACGACGCATTGTGTGCGAAGATAAACGAATGCCCGCCTGAGGTACGTCCAGAACTCTGGCCATGGCCGACTTCAAGTTATCGTTGAAGGTGGAGTAGGTGAAGGGAAAAAGGCGATCACTCGGTGCGGCCGCTGACGCTGCTCTTCTCAGGAGGCGATGAGCCGCGCACAGTTGAGACGTACAAGAGGACGGTTCGCTGCCGAAACGGGCTCGTGATATGATGCAAGGAATCGGCCTCCGAACTCCTTTTGCGCCCTGATCACACTTCGATCGAGGGATTTTCAGCGTCACGCCAGTGATGAGAACCGAATCAACCACGGTGTGGAAAAGGTCGACATGCTGCGCTTCGATGTTCAGCATCTCGTTGACGCGAAGGAGTGCCATAGTGCCCACGAGGAAACCGTCGCCAAAAGCCTCGCCTGCCGTGTCGAGGGCATGGGTTACCTCGTAGACTTGTTCTTTGGTTAGGGTGAAAGCGCGGGAAACCGCGGAACCGACCTCCCTCTCGGCGGCGCGTAAGGCTAACTGCACAGAAGCTGCTTCACCTTCGCTCACTGAGCGACGCTCAGTCGCAGATCACCACTCAGACGAGCTGCGTGTCTCACTTGAGAACAGTATTTAGAGATAGTACTGAAAGCGTAGCGACCTTGGGCCATCGAGCTGACAAGTAATACGAGGGACCTTGCTCCTACCGGGAAGGGAGGAGTGCCGGTCGATTCGCAGATAGCGGAGTATAGGTTCAAGGCTGACCGGTATTGAGACTGAGTAGACCATGCGTGGCCGCTCCTCACAAAGGCCTCCAGGGAGTGGCCGGAGGCCCTCGACGCATAGCGTACGGCAGCAGATGCTTGCGCCGACGGGTGATGTGAAGATCTGACTGGAGCGAACTTGTAGAGGTTGGAGAAGGAATTACTTGAAAGTGAGTCCTGGTCGCACGCTTGATTTCCGGGCTGGACCGTAGTCGGTAGGGGTCGGAAGGTCCCTTGATGACGTTGTTCGACATCGGAAAGAGCCCGGGCAGTTTTGTTGGTGTTTATAGTCGTAGTAGGCTGGGAAACAGAACCAACAGGCGGATTAACGGGAGACCAGCTTATGTTAGGGAGAGGGCACCAGAGTTGACTCACGACCATGATTCCTGGAGGAACTGAAACTCCGAGACGAGAAATTGCGAAAGGTCTCTGAAGGGTCGGAGGTTCACTCTCCCGGATTAACGGAATCTTGAATAACGCGACGCACCAAACAAGTTTGAAATGGTCTGTTTCATTATTTAAGTAGCGGAAACACACTGTCGGCTTAGAAGAAGGTACGCACGTCGCAGGGCATCTCGGTTCAAGTGTCAGACGAGAGTTCCGAGATATCGAAGGTACGGAACAGCTCGTCGACAGGGACGAGAGTCGCGATGCGATCGATAGCGGTTGGGAGGTGGCGACTCACGGCGTCGGCGAGTATGTTCGATTTCCCGGGCAGGTGAACGGGCTCAATGCGAGGACAGAAAGGCAGAGAAGATAGTACCAGCGCGAGGCTCCTTAAGATATGGGCGCCGCGGGAGGTGGAGGAGAAGCATCTCTCCAGAGCTCGAATACACGACGAGTTGTCAGAAAATAAAACAAGCTTATTGGTGTAGATCATCCTCGAGACCACCATGCACACCAACAGGCCAGATGCCAATAACTCCAGCGCTGCGACGTCGGCCGGTTCCGGGGCTCGACGGTCCTGGAAGATTACTTGGTACCACTCTGGTGGAATGTCGGCTAGGGTAGCGTGGAAGTATAGGATGGTGGCTCTATCGTCGGCTGAGCTCTTCACTCTAGCCCAGCCTCCAAGTCCAGGTAGTGAGGCGTCGGACGCGCCTGTCCACACGACCCCACTGGCTGTGGCAAGAAGGGTGACATGCAGCTCAGAGATGCCAACCCTCCAAAGAGAAAGGTCTGCTCGAAGGGTCCGACCTATGACAGCCGACCTCTTCCTACTAGTCTCCATGTGCCGTATGACACCAAACAATGAGCACAGGTATGATCGCAGAAACCATGCCAACTGACCGAACCACAGCAAACGGCCAGTCAGGCGTCGAGCAGCCTGAAGGGTTATCCGGCCGGACTCTAGGACCTTGTCGATATCTTGCTGAATGGCACGGGCCTTGGCAGTGGGAACCGACACGATGGGCATGGGCACTCTGAGGAGAGGGCAACGGAAACCCGAAAAGAGCTAAACGCTAAGCGAGCCCCTACCTTCCGCAACTATGACACAAAAACACGTTTTAGGTGGGAGGAAAATGGAGACGCTGAAACGGAGCCAACACACTGAGCGAATTACGGGCAAGTATGCATCGCAGATTACGGTACAACCAATTGCAATTCGTAATCATAAAGGAGTCACCAAGTCAGTCGCGAGTCACACCATGCTGACGCCGCCAGGGGCTGAACCATCGAGATGGAAAGTAAAGCCGAGGATTGTGGGACTCTCCATACCGATGGTCAGCTTGTTATAACTAACCCTGAACCCCAGAGAGACGATCAGCAGCGTATACATTGCCAACAGAAAAGGCGTGGTCGGTGCTGGGAACAATATGGAGACATCGTCCACGTAGCAACTCCCTACTGACAGGTAGGGCCGGCTCAGGTGCTGGAAGGTGCGAAGATGGGCGGAACTGAATCGGCACCACCAGATGCCTGACGATCGCAGGCCGAACGGCAGCCGGTTGTTGATGACAGAGAACGTGTGGCCATCTCTACCTGGGCTCCTAACCTTAACGGCCAAGAATCGGGACTCGTCGCGACGGCAGGGAAGTTGTCGGTAAGCTGCCTGGTAGTCTAGTTGACCCACCCAGTGGGTGGCACCCACCAGGGATTGCAGCGCTGAACGGCCGTGATCGCTTCCATCGCTACCTTGGTGTCGTCGATACTAGGTAGGACTATCGTCTCAGGGATCAAGTCGTTGTCGACACCCACACGGTTAACGCCGCTAGCACGGTAGTCTTCGACGATGCGGATTCCCGTGAGAGGATCCGACGGGGCAGGACCAGTACAGCTCGGTTTGGCCTTCGCGATCAGGGCACACTTGACGTAGGTGAGGTCGGTGCGGTCTGGGTCGACCTCCTCCATGAAACCACTCTTAATGTCACGCATGACCTTCTGGTACAGCAAGTCCATACCCACTTCAGCGGAGGCATAATGTCGTTCGAAACCCTTCACGCACTCTGGTGGTTCGCGTGAGATACGGCTTGCATCTGGCTGAAACTCTGGCAGATTCCCTGCTCTAGGGACGGGGTGTAATATACCACATGGTAGATCAAGAGGGTCCTCAACGCAGTCGGGGAGTGTCTCGTCGACGTCATTGCATTACCGTAACATGGCAGCGAAGAGCTGGCCGTAGTAGTCGGCGCGAGGGGACTTAACTTCCTCGGCTCCGAGTAAACGACAGAGGCATTCTCGGCAAAGAGCTGCGGCCGTCTCGAACCTGCGTTCTAGGACCAATGGATTAGCAGGAATGCCTCCGGACTTGGCGACGTCGGACAACGTGGTGTCTGGACCACATGCGACAACACAGCGGGTAAATATAGTGAGCCAGGGGGAGCTGGGGTTCTTGATCAAAGCCACGCTACTAACGTTGAAGTCGGGCAGAACTGCGCCCAGACCAGAGCCGTCTTGGAAAAGGCTGGTCGGAGGAATGGAGTAGCGCTCGGATGCTGCCGCTACAGCGTCGATGTGGGCCGCTAGATCTTTGTCGTCCTTGAGGTCAGTCTTCTCGGCCGACTCTGAGATGGCGGCGATACAAGAAACGGCTGTGAGGGCCAGGGCTAGACGACGCCTTTTCCTGGACGAATAGGCCTTACGGCGGGACGAAACAGCCTCCGCCGAGCGCTTTCTGGGCATGTCGCTCGAGAAAGGGGGAAGCTGACAAAGGTCGATGGACGAGGCGGACCGCCTCAGGCGGTCTCGAAACTCAATCCGAGAAAAAGGTTACGGAAACAACGCTACTCGCCATACCTGATGTGGTACACTGTAATTAGATTAAGGAGAAGTATCCTACTCACCATGAGGTGACAAACGGTGGGAGTAACTCGCTCTTCAACTGCGAGCATTGGACGATCCGGGTGATGGATCACCTCCCTGAGGAGAACCCTGGCCTTTGCCCTTTCCAGATTGCCGAGGCGGCATAGACGACGGCTGACTAGGCGGGCCACCTCTCGAAGTCCTCAGGCGATTGTTGGGCTGACCGTTGTTGTACCCAGAATCTTGACGCTGGCGCTTGCGACCCGAGTGGTAGCGGGAAGCGTTAGGGTTGGTGGAACGCCTGAACGCCTCCAGGCGGACAGCAGCGGCAGCTTCCATGACGATAGGGCCATAAAGAAGGGGGTCCACGAGGAGGTCGGTGAACAGTCGCTGGCCGCTTCGCACTAGGCCGTCTAATCTTAACCTGAACTTGCGGTCGGCCTCGATGGCGATGCGCCAATCATACTCGATGGCTGTGTTGATGATAACGCCGAAGTAGTGCATAAAGTGGTGGAGACGTAACTCTGCGCCCTCAGGAGCCTGAACGCCACCGGGATAGTCACCACCCGGAGAGACTGCCACTCCGGTAGCTCTCCTATGGATTTGTATGGTGAGGATAGCGTATGACCATAGAAAATAGGCGCGGACGAACTGGTCAGCTCGTAGCTTCTTCTTGTCGCTAGCGTCCCCGGACGAAGAGAGGCCGCTGAAGCCAGTTTGGACCAGTACTGGGTCACCGGAGACCGACAGGGCGAGTTCCGCTTCACGACCGTTGGCCGAACCGTTGGGACCAGAATCCGAAACCAACGACGAGTTGAAGTCGACGTAAACGGATAGACCGCCTCAATAA
>NW_003214849.1:164647-168170 GCF_000006405.1 Perkinsus marinus ATCC 50983
CTTACCAGAATCGCGCAAATTAGCTAGCGAGCTAGGTCACCAACGCGAGAATAGGTTTTCAATACATGAACCTAAGCTCGTCTCTCCTCAACACACTCGAAGTTGATAAATCGTATAGTGGTTACTCTTCGTCTCAGGTCATCATATAGAATCTCATAGGCTTTGCAGTTCTTCTTCCTCGGATAAGGTATTATCTTCCCCCCCCCCCCCGTCCCCATACCACTCACCTTCATACATCTTAGTGCAGGTGACGTCATCGGGGATGATGCCAAGAACTTGTGGGTGAGTTGCGCGTGCATTTGCTGAGGGTCTGCGCTGCAACCCGCATTATTCTTCGAGACCGAGGAAGATACACCGGTCTCTGGCATTTAATCAACTTCAAACACTCCCCTCGCTTCAGGGGCCGGAGAAGACGAAGCACTTGAGCTGCCTGCTGGGTTGCGTGAAGCCGTTGACACGGGAGTGGGTTCAGGAAATTCGAACCACGGTGCCCAGCGGAAGAAGACCCATGTACAGTTGCCTTTGCCCTGATGAAACAAACTTTACCAAGTGACCCGTGGCAGCTACGGCTTCAGACGGTCATCTCTGAGCGCTCGAAAGCTCAGCGCTACGCTACTGGGTCCCACCGCAACGGCAACACCATCTTCACAGATGGATCAGTATGGTATTGCTAAGACATCAAGACCGGTGGTAGTGTATCGTAAGGATTTGGAAGTGAAGGCTGATTGCTGGAAGCTTGCAACTTACGCTACTATTATGGAATGTGAACTGCTCGGCGTTCTTCAAGCGGTTCGCTATATTAGAGATATGCATACCTTGTTTCGGGTGAAAACTGGGGGATCTTTACGGACTCTCAAGCGGTGCTCAAGGTCCTGTCATCGCGCTGAGCATCCACGAAGTTGGATAAAGCAAGACAAATCATTCTGCTCTTAGTCGGGCCCTCGAAGAGCGTGACTCTCAGCTAGGGTCCCGGACACACTGGCATGTTTGCCAATGACCGGGCCGACGATTTGGCAACCACTCCATGAGCTTATCCGGAGCTGATCTTAACCATTTGATGTATGATCATAGGGAGGGTACGGAGCTCATAAGATAAGAATTTGTAGAGCTTTCGAATGGTATAGAGCTCACACTATAAGCTTCAAGGATAAAATAGGGTGTACAAGTCCCGAGAACTCAACGTTCATTGAAGACGTGACGGAGACTAGTGAGTGTTTGAAACACTGAGATAACATCTATTCATGAGATCTAAGAACCCTGGTGGTCATGCTCCTGATTACAGCGTAATATCAGATACCATCTCAAGCGATAGCTAGAAGCAACGAGCTATAGATATTGAATTTTTATTTTGACATGTAGTTGTTCCCTCAGGAAACTTTCCTGGGATCCTGTGCCGCATGGAGTACCCGATTGTCATTGATATTGTGTGGTTTATCTTCAGCGGTAATACTCGACAACGTCAAGTCGACGTTCCGAGTGTATCAATGCCACAGTGAACTGGTTCGAATCGAAAGATAAAATAACGAAACGATTTGTCTCATCAATTTATTGCTGCACAAAGACTTCGTATGCTAGAAGTAACAAATGCACTACACAAAGATACGGGGAGACGGAACCCTTGCCAGGAACACACCGACTGTCCTTGGATGGCCGAACGGAACCGATTTACACAGCGACGATGTAGTTCTTAGAAGCTGCAGTCCAGCTGCTGGACTTACCACTGGCCAATACTCGGGCGGAATAATGTTCGTCTTAGTAAACCCGGGTTTGTTGTCGATGAGCTATACCGAGCAATCGTGGCTCAAGTTGTGGTGATACGTTCATAGCCTAGCGGTCCAGAGTAATACCTTACATGAGGGAAGGTTATGGTGTTGGTGGAGATGAGTCGTGATTAACGTACAAGTTGTGCGGCACAAAGCACTGCTTTCTCGAATGGCTCGCGGGCATGATTCGAGCTGTTGTTAGCGTCGATCTTTATGGATCATAAGGAATGGAACGATGTTTTAAGAATGCCGTCACCATAAGCTATGGTGCCGGCGTTTTTAAAATACATTAAATCTGAATGCATCGTTCCTTCTCCGGTTTGTAATCTCTATTAGTGATTCACTAATATCCGCTTACCAAAGTACACGTTTTCGACCCCCCAGTCGAACAGAACATCATGACGGAGAACCAAGCGGAGTCAAACAGATACCAACGAGTTCTTTTTTATGTACTGGCAACTGTTGCAAAAGACTCAGTCCGACAGACACTTCATACATAACCATCAATCTGTCTTAGACCAGCGTAGTTGATTGCATTCACGTTCCTACTGCAAGCTGTTGTAGTAACATCCAAACACACACTGACCTAGTTACCAATGTGGCACACTGGGTGCGCGGCAGCCCGCCAGAATCGCAATGATTCTCGTTATCTATTCTCTAGGAGAGAATCTCTTCAAAAAGTCGGTCCTTCTAGGAAATCTTCAAGCTCGCCGGAACAAATTGACTGTGAAGTTACCAAAGCTGGGAACAACTGAGCTCTCACGTTCTCAGCACTGCAGTTCATGCGTGCTACGCGACGCTGATGACATTTCTTGATAAAATCATCGAGAACAACACGAACAGCTCGAACTTCAGGCCTTGAAGCGCAGGGCTTATGGTTTTCGCCTGTGGCCTCCTTCGGAAGTGCTTCCCGATCAGTGGTGTCCAACGTAGACTTGTGATTGCGAAGCCGTATTACCGCATGTCAATGATATATCGTTCATTCATCACAATCACCTGTATCTGGTCCTTTTATGAGAACTCAACCCTGGCCATAAAACAAGCCAAAAGCATATTCGACGACCTCAAGGCTCACAGAGGTGCGACTGAGTTCACCATGTCGACAGCCCATTGGAGGGCTGTCAACAACAACTACAACAACTCCCCATCTTCAGGATTGGTTTATACTCCGGCAGAAGAAGCCCAGCATTTCGCTCGTTTCGAGGAGAAGTTGAGGATCCAGTCCGAGCTCATCTCGACTGAAGATTTGACGGTCCTCTACGATGAGACCAGACCGGCCATCATGCAGAGCCTCGTTGACGAGATCAATTCCAAGCAAAACACATGGACCGCGTCGACTGGGCAAAAAAGATTCAAGAGTAGCTCTACTTCCCAAGTGTTTGTCGAAGCATCTCTCTTCTTTTCCTCAGACCTCTCCCTGCGTGATGCTAAAGTGCTATGTGGAACACTGATGAGAGGGTCAAACGACAAAGCCATAAGAAAAGGCTATGCTATAGAGGAGCTACAAGACCTCCCCACTGACTTCGACGCTCGCACCGCCTTTCCCAATTGCTCAAAGGTTATCGGCCATATCACGTAGCTAACTGGCGACTGTGTGAGAAAATGCTGCCTCGAACTCCAGAGACCAGTCAGCTTGTGGAAGCTGTTGGGCATTCGTGTCACTGAGCCTTCAATGACCGCCTATGTATCAAGTCGCATGGGACGTTCACGGAGCTCCTATCGGCCGGCGAGATGATGCTTGTGCGCCGTGAGTCGAGGAT
>NW_003214849.1:168270-174853 GCF_000006405.1 Perkinsus marinus ATCC 50983
CTGCCAATTAGATTTGGACGTGTCCCTCGTCATAAACTCTCTAACGGGAGCCCGAGTCAGCCACCTCCAACGAGCTCCTCGGTCTAGACGCTAGACTCTAGAGATTGACCGTTCTAGAGGCCGTTGCATTATACGTCTTACCCCAATGAGAAGAGACAAGATTCTCCCCGAGTTGCGAGCAACTCTGTACAATCATTCATTGCTGAGCTGTGAACTCACTTGCACAATCTCGTCATGTGCGCAGGCGTCAGGATACTTAGATTGCATTTAGATTCTCCCGTGGGAGGGTAGTGAACTCCCTCCGACAAAGATACTGTATGTTATTTGTGATATTTCTTGTGTAATATTCTGAGCTAGGCTGTGCATTTGTCTCTCCTCGCTAGGTAATGTTCTTGAACGTATTACGCTATTGTGGTGCATATCTGAGCATCATATCAGTATCTCTTCCTTTATCCCTGTTAGCGAATGAAGCATGGTTTTGTTAAGTCAAGAGGAAAATCACAACTGATTCTTTTCAGGATTACTGTTGGCACTCCTGTCAACCTTATCGACCGCAACTGAGTATTATCTTAGTAAGATAATACTCAGTTGTAAGATAATCTTACACTCGTATCTAGCTTTTGGATTGCGTCTCTAGCTTTTTGATCCCCCGAGCAATGATCAGTGTCATGATGAGACGAGACATAGCGGCGGAGATTCGCAAGCGTATGTTGGCGAAGGAGATGAGATGGCTGACCGTATCGTAGCAGCGGTTGGTGCTACTGCCGTGCAAGATCCGCCCGACTCTACCATGAGCGTGGGGGTCTTCTTCCGAGCTGATGCAGAAGCAGAAGCAGAAGCAGAAGCAGAAGCGGCTAGGCTAGGCTAGGCTAGGGGCTGCAGGAGCGGCGGCCACAGCTTCGGGGACGGCCGGTGTGGATAGGAGACAGGCAAGAATGGAAGAAGTTATGACTCTGCCAGCACTTCAATCATCTTCGTCGAAAGGAATGCGACAAGATACGTCATATCCGATGTCAAAGATGACACCGTTTGCTGACAGTGTGTCCACTCCTACAGCAGCATTAATCCGGAAAATCGAAGACCAGCGTTCTAAGATCGAAGCTGAGCATACGGCTAAGATACGACTGCTCACTGCTCAAGAAAGGGAAGTTATCGCAGGACAGAATGCCCGAAGAGCTGAAGAAGAAGCCGCGCGTGCGAAGGAGCAGTATTACTGAGCAAAGTTGGCTCGTCTTCAATAATGGGAGCAGTGTTGAACTGCCAATGTGTAGGTTTCCATATGATTGTGTTTTGCTTAGTTTGCTGAGCTATCGTGAACGCAACAAGAAGCTAAGGAATAATAATATCAGAAAACGCAGTCATGTAATCAAATGGTACAGTGTCTTTCGGCATACACATTCCGCACAGCATCCGCTATTAATCCACCGTCAATCAGTGGTTCGTCGTCCACATGACGTAACTGCTAGTGGGGATCTTCGGCCGCCGAAGTTCGGCGGCAGGGACCTCGCGAACCGGCTGTTTCAGCTTCTCGGCCATGTTGTGCAGTACGCATGCTGCTAAACACACAGTCGGCATGGTGTCAACTTTCCCACGGTAATCGGATAGAAGAATCCTGAACCTCATTTTCAGCCTCCCAAAGGCCTGCTCGATGACGACTCTTGCGGCGCACAGACGGTTCTGATATCGACTTTGCACTGGGTTCAGCGGCGGATTGTGGTTATTCTTATAAGGGGTTAGTATGGCGCTCCTGCACGGATAACCTGAATCACCCAAGATACAGTACGCTGCAGCTGTTCTGGCAAAGAGCTATTGGTGAATACCCTCGAATCATGAGTGGTCCACTCAGAGTGGATCCAGGCCATTGTACATCAACATATCGAAAGATTCCATCGAGGTCACATACTGCCATCATGTTGATGCTGCTCCATCCCTTCCTATTAATATAAGATTCCTCATGGTTCGCCGGGCTGAGAATTGGCATTTGTGACCCATCAACCGCTCCTATCACCAGAGGAAGTCGACGCTGTTGGCGGAACCTTCTCTCCATAGCCGACGCGTCCTCATGCGAGTATCATGAAATCCAACGCGATACAACAGCAAAACACGACAAAGCAGCCAGACCATCCTTGATATATCGCCACGATGAAGAGTTTGATTTTTTCAGACCGCGTCCGACACACCAGAAATAGTTACCCGTTCCCAAGTATTGCAGAGTAAAAAGTATTCGCATAAATGGCTGAACTCCGGTGCGCCGGGAGGCCCTCTGAGGAAGGTGTGGCACTGTCGTTCGCAGAACATCGAGGCAAGCTGTCTTCTGGAACCGGAAACTCTCGAAGAATGCATTGTCTGAGAGAGTCTCGAAGGGATTGTAATGGTCAGCCAGCGGATAGGCGTCTAACAGCCCTGCGGCTGCTATGTCATTCATATCCTCGAGGTCCTGGAAGTCTCCAATATCACAGTCTTCATTCAAGTTTTCCGCGTCCATAGTAGTAGTTGTACGGGTCAGGGCAAACGGCTTACACTAGCCCTCTTGAGAGAGCTCTATTGAAGCACTGTGTGACACAGTCTGTGTCGATTTTTTGATGCGCGTCGGTATGGGTTCAGGTGCTCCTTCTTTTTCGTATGGTTCTCGATGCCTTTGCTATCTTGATGAGTCGCGCTGGCGGGTCATCTTCCTCCTCCTCTTCATCCTCCAAAGATGTTGGGAATCCAGAGAAAGGTAAACACAGTTGCCGGAAGCTCATGGGCCATGGGTCATGGCCCAGAAATATATCAATTGAACTGGAACACATCTTATGTCAGGAACACATCAGCCACCGACCGGCAATCTACCAGAAAAAGTAACGTTACCAGCCCAGAATCACAGCCAGTCTTCGAAGGGCGAACAGTTATCAGAAGTGAAGAAGACTCTACGTGATGAGTTTCCATTCTTAATTCCGTGCAGGAGCATGCAAGAAGATGGCCAGAATGGGAGGGGTACCACGCTCTATTTGTGTCGATACTGCTCATCTAGTGCTTCGCTCATCAAAACATTGGATCAGTGCGGCACAACAGAGTTCTTGACAAACCAGGCAGTTGCTTCTAATGGGGACTTGAGGCGTAAAGCCGTCCCACACAGCAAAAAAGAGACTCATCGTACGTTGGTGGCTTCCGGTGGAGAGTTTGCAATGATGGAGGACAGACTAAGATATATTACGGTCCAGCAGAAGCATAGCAATGCATGGTTCTTGAAGCGTTTAATGACCATAGCACTATGGGTCATTGCAAACGAGGTAGCCCTCTCCGAGTTCAATCATATTGTTGGTCTAATATCTATGGAGGCCAAGAAACTCCGTGACTGGTGTATGGGTTGAGACGATAAGGCTCACTATAGATCAACAGAGACCGTGGCTAAGTTCATAGACTGTTATAACATTTCTATGAGGCGAACCGCGTGGAACAAAGTTAAAAGGGTCGTTGAGAGGATTCCCGTTTATTGTATCTTGATTGACGAAAGCAGTTACAGTAATACATCACATGCGTGTGCGTTTATAAGGTAAGTAGACGATTCTACTCGTTCTCCCAGCACCATATGTGCTATCATGTCTAGATACATAGGGGAGGATGAGGCCGTCGAGGAGGAAATACTCAAGACTTGTCCTATAGAGGGGACCGACGGTGAAAAAATTGCAGGCGTTGTGACTTCTGCTATAGCTAGCGCAGGACTGCCTCCGAGAGGCGTTAAGATATTCGGGGGTACTAATAGGAAAAACGCAATTACAGTGAGAGAGCCTCGCTCACTCACTCTGGATCCTCTTAAACCGTGAAATTTATTGTCAGGGGATGGTGCAAGAGGGGTGAGCAAAACGGCTCTGGCTATCTTGCGAGAGAAGTTTGGGAAGGAGATGCAGTGGAGCCATTGCCGGTGAGTGTGCTACATGATGTAGTCACATCGATCATATTCCATCATATTCGTATGATAGTGCCCATCGACTGCTCTGAGTGCCAAGAAAGTTGCAGAGAAGTACGTTGAAATAAAGAGTGTACTCGACCTAGTGACAGAGGAACACCAAATTTACAGTCGCTCGAATAAAAAAAGTATCGACCTCAAGCGCGCTTGTGAGGAGGAGGGGGAGCGCTTCAGGTAACTAAACGGACTCCAAGCGTTACTGTGACACTGTTGCTCACAGATCCTTCTTGAAGTGTGCGTATACACGCTGGCTGAGTGCAGGGAGTTCTCTGTCTCGTGTACTTCAACAGTTGGGCCCCTTAGTCAATAGTTTGAGGCAGATTATGTCCGAGAGATCATATGTCAGTGAAGATCATGCCCGTTCCCTCCGCGTGCTAGACCGGCTCCTCGATCGCAAAACTATAGTAGTGATGGTTGGGCTGAGATATATCCTACACAAATGCAACCAGCTGTCGGTGACATTTCAAAGTACTAAACTTGATATTAACTATGCAATGAGGAAGACCACCGATATCATAGCGGAGCTTGCGAGTTTCGAAGACCCGCATTTTTTGTGGAGAGGCTTGCCGCAGAGTTTGTCCCTCAATATGAGGAAAGTCTCCGAGTTTACGGACTCCAACTAGCCGACCCACCAGTACATCGAAGGGCAAAGAATGTAATCATCAAGACCGGCTCTGATGTTCGCCGTGAATATACACTAGACTTGGCAGAGGATCTCAAGGAGAGGTTCCGAGGCGACGCGGTTACCATCCAACAAATTACCCATTATGGCGGTCAATTATGGCAACACCAAGCCATGAAGATTGCTAGCGGATTAGGGTTATGCGAAGACGCTATGCGTACTGAGTTTAAGTGCATACAGAAGCACTTCAAATGGAGCGGCATAGACTGTCCCACAGTCGCATGTGACAGTTCGACCACCATGGACCTACTCCGAGCCTTTGTCGCTGGCGATAGCAGCGCTGACCAATTCCCTTCCCATGCCATCATTGCCGGTACGGTTCTTATTAACCTCTTATCCACTGCAAGCTGTGAACGAGCTTTTTCAGCATATACCCGAGTTTCTACTCGGTTGAGAAAAACTATGGATAGCGCCCGCCTTGCTCAACACGTTGAAGTTGGGATAAGATGCCCTGATTTCCCGACCATTGAGCAATTGAAAGGGGATCATGGTCAAAAGGTGATGGACAGCATCCGGAAGGCGACTGATGATGCTTTCGCAATTTGGTGTCGCGGTACAGGGGACCCCGATTCCTCTGGGCCGCCAAAGAAGAGACGGCTTCAGCTATAGGTTCTCTTCGTTTGTCCCATCCTCCAGTTACTCGAGTCGAGTATTTCCCGTGGCGTCTTCTGTGTATGTACTTAACAAAAATTGGTCATCAAATCTTATTACTTCCCATAACCTATGTTTAATTAGTTGTCATATCTCAGTAGTTTGCTATGATTAGGAGGACAGAGGGAGGACTCCCGCCATCGGGCAACCATTAATGACTGCATCGCGGTCGAACAACTTCCCCTTTCGCTTAAAAGCTGTTGAGTTGATTGCGGTTCGAATCCCAGGCTAAGTCTGAAGTTGAGACTCTCAACTGCTAAGAATGGTTTGTTCCGATCTGGAACTATCAACACTCAACTAAAGACTGCTAAAGCATAGCACTCCCCTAGACGTACGCTTATAGTATAAGCGTACGTCGTATAGGCGTATTACGCCTGAACAACCATGGGCACTAGTACGCCCTGCTGCCTCCCGGCACCCGGCTCTGTAGGCCTAAAGGCATACATTTGTACGCCTAGCTGAGCCACTCAGGCAGGAGTGCTGCCTGAGTGCATCTCAATCAGGGCTATCATTGCTCATTCTTATGCAGCTTTCTGGTTCCGAATCAATCTTCTGGCATAGCAAGGACACTGATACCTCTGACAATGGTCTCAGCATGGTCACCCGCTCATTCGTAACAATCATGTGCCTCTGGTCTTCCCGTGAGATCTCAAGCTTGGCTGTTAGACATCTCAGAAGATGTAAGAAGGCTATTAGACATAGCATGAAAGAACGGCCACGGAGGGTGGTCGTTCTTTCATTCTCTTATAAAAGTAGGCTATTTTTTCTGAAGGAAAGAATGCCTATTTTCCGCCGGAAAAAAATGGAAATTTTGGAGGAAATTTGGAAAAAAGAAAGAAAAACTCAAGAAGAGGGCGAAAAATGAACAGCGAGATGTGATTATTAGTAATCAATGATTAGAGGCATAGAGATGTGCCGTAGTTCTGACAGAACTACGAGATAGCTGAAACATTCGGGAGGTTTAAACACTCGTAAGGAAGAAATCGATGAATCTCGTCGTTGGATCTTAGGCGCGTAGGAGTGTCCATCGAAAAATTCGCAAGGTCATGCTTCGAAGGAAATATATCTCATGATGAGATCTACATCTCCCGACGAACCGAAGAACTCAGCAGTGTCCATGACTTCGATGTGCGTTGTTAATTAGAGCAATTACTTACTATCGCCCAGAGTTGAGTGAATTAGCGGATGAGCTAGAGTCAGTAACGCGAGATTACTACTTACCAGAATCGCGCAAATTAGCTAGCGAGCTAGGGTCACCAACGCGAGAATAGGTTCTCAATACATGAACCCTAAGCTCGTCT
>NW_003214205.1:0-935 GCF_000006405.1 Perkinsus marinus ATCC 50983
CTCTCCCCCAACTTAGTATCATCAGCGTCTCGATAGCTTCGCCACTGATTCTGTATCCTCAACTTATCCTCGTACTGCAAAAGAGCAATTGCAGTTTCACGTACTAGTTGTTCTTTAGGATGCAATCAATGAAGTTTCACCCGTTTCACGTGGAGTGGCGTGAAAGTCGGTGAAAAACGCGATATTCGCGGTGATATGCAGTAGTCGTGAAATATATTTTTCACTAGTGTTTTTCATACCGCTAGAGTGAAACTCCAATGTACGATGATTTTTTCTTCGGAACAAAATTCTCGCAACCGTTATCCGCTGTAGGAAAATACATGTGTCCGTCACAACAATGTCGAAGAAAGCTGTCGGTGATTACTGCACACTTCTACCCTGAAGTTTGTATATAAACACCTGTAATTAGTGAGTAAACTCCTGAGCTCAGCTAAGGGGGAAAGCGAAAAAATCCCCCCCAACAGTGTTATTGTATCGTGTTTCCGGTCTATGCAGAGCGTTCTCCAGAATCATCAGGGACTACGAGCTCAATCTTAAACTTCATTGATAAGCTCTATAATAAAACTTCATCAACCATTCCTAACTTCACTTCAGGGCCGCTGAAGACAAAAAGATGGTTCTTTGCTGTCGATAGCATTACGGTCGAGGGCGAAAGCCAACAAATATATCAAAAACGTATCATATCGTGATTCCGAATAGCCCATAGTGACAGTCGCGGAACGATTAGAAATCCCTCCCACTTACGGCCTGGGGCTCTTCCAACGTGTCATGCTTGATAACGCAATTGCGCATGGTCGACACCTGAGAGCTGGTGTAACTTTGACGTTGCTAAACCTCACTTAGAAGCTATAGAACAAGGAGTCAACCGTTGACCATGTTCATATTTCCCCCACAAGTTTGTGACAATATGAGAATTTTGGGAGATTCTTATGGAT
>NW_003212404.1:0-1718 GCF_000006405.1 Perkinsus marinus ATCC 50983
CAGCTGCAGCTGATCAAATAACACCACTCGAAACCCATACGAACATTTCCAATACTTGTTTAATTGAGCTTCGCTCCGCTAAGATACTAGGTCGTAAACGCTTTGCAAGGGCACTCAAAACCACTGGGTCCTTGCAGCTCGCTAGGGCCATGCTGTGTAGTATCTGAAGCTATGTAGTAGTACTAGAGCAATGCTAACCACGTCATATGATATTTCTTTATTAGGATGAAATACTGCAGATGATGATTATCAACTAAGGAGTTTCACAACCCGTTCTACGTGGCCTAATACTCTGTGAAAAACCACATATTCGCGGTGAATATATGTTTTTCACTAGTGCTTTCCATATCACGGCTCGTGAAACTCCATTATTTCTCCAAAGGTTTCTATACAGGGATACTGCGAGTAGATTCCCCAAGCTCAGTGTTGGGTAAATATATGTTCGCTCAGCTGAGCTCAGAGGAGTTTCCAAAGCTCATCTCAGAAACAATTTTTTCCATCAGCACATGTGGTTGACCATGTGCATATCCCCCCACACTGCTATATCTCCAGAACAACACTCCCACATAGTAAAACATCCTTTCCAACCTACTCTACCTCTACGAGCTCTCCTGCTGATCCCCAATTCTCATCCACCACCAACAGCTGTACACATTCCAACAGCCTCGGAAGCTCTCGCGAGCCGCTCACCCGCGCCACAGAGACCATCAGCCGGGTCCAATCTCGTGCTTTTACACCACTGCTCAGCGCCAAGAAGCTCGACAATATCATCTCAGAATTCTCATCATCGATCAATTTCATTCCCTGCAAACCCTCATAGGTTTGCGCGAGTTGGCCAGCAGTCATCGTTGGCACTATGCGGCACAATTGCTCTTTCACGACCTGCCTCGCCTCTTCATCGCAAAATGATAATTTCCCCAGAGACGCCGCTGCGATCGGATAAGATACGTTGTCAAGTTCCGATGCTCTCGACTTGACAAAATCGATCAAATTATAAATAACATTTTCGCCGGTGGTTCCCGTTCGAGCAGCAAAGTAGTGCAGTAACATCACAGCATCAAGGCCTGTAGCCGAGCTCAACAGGATCGAGCCCTTTTTCATAGCTAGATCGCTATCGATGGAGTCAACTATGTGTGCGGAGCTTATATTAGGTAGTCTTTCAACGGACCGTAGGATTGTACCTGGTAGAACGATAAGTGTCGTCAGTATTGTAAGATGATGCTGCTGCTGTTGCATCATCTAAGTCGTTCTCCGGTAGCACACAGTATGTTTCTCTAGGGTGAAGGATTTCCTTAGCTGAGCTTATGATGAATAGGTAGCCTTGTAAGGGATTCTCTAGCGATATTCGCGGTGATATGCAATAGTCGTGAAATATGTTTTTCATATCACTACGGTCGTGAAACTCCATTAAATTCAACACGTAAACCTTGGTAGTTGTAGGAGAGCTGTTGCATCACCTTAGTCGCTCTCCGGTAGCACACAATATGTCTCTCTAGGGTGAGCTTATGATGAAGATAGTCTTCATCCGCTAAGTATGCACAGGTAGCCTTGTAAGGCATTCTCGCGAAATTATATCTAGTGTGGTGTCATCTCAGTGGGGAAATCACCAATAGCATGCAAAAAATATAAATTTTACACATGTGATGTGATAAAAGTAACCTTTCAAGATATGATAGCGTCTGCAGTTCCGTTTCGGACATTCGAGCTACCAGGTCACG
>NW_003216166.1:0-1438 GCF_000006405.1 Perkinsus marinus ATCC 50983
GTGAACGCTCTTGAATACACCTGCAGCATCAGGCATAACATAGCATCCATATCGAGGGAGACAATACGATATAATAAAACCATTTATTAAATCTATAATGGGGAATATCATATACAGTAGATGATTATTATCAATCATTAATGGAGTTTCATCCGTTTTACGTGAAGCGGCGTGATACTCTGTGAAAAACGCGATATTCGCGGCCTGTAGTAGTCGTGAAACACATTTCACATCTCACTTCGCAAAAAAACGCATGTAAACAGTAATGCGTTTTACGTGAAATGTGGTGATTTGTCTGCTGTAATTCGCGACGTATTTTCAATTTCACTTCACATTGCGAATACCGCCTTTTTCGCATGGAGTATTACACTACTTCACGTAAAACGAGTGAACTCCCAACACACATATGGTGTTATCTATATTCATATACATTCAATACTAACCTCTCCATACCACACGAACGTAACTCACGCGTTATCTGCCCGGTGTGGATGTCCCACACTCTAGCTGTCCCTCTGTCATCGCCAGATACGAGTATATTGCTATCATGGCTGAAGGCCAGACTCAATACCTTTGATCCATCAGGATGGCACATGAACCTTGAAGAAATGCAACATTACGAAACGAGCGGAGCGAGCGGAGCATATACCGCAACAACAGGCACTTTCGCGTTGTGCGTGCGTGCAGAATTATTCAGGCTTAACTACGAAGCGTAGGAGGCTATCAGATAGATCAAACGACTCCTCTATATGCGGAGGTTTTGGGAAAAATCGGAAAACTCGATTATGCGAACAGCTTGAAGAGATATGCACGAAAAACTTCAATGACGGAAAAATGTTCCACCCGAGGATCGAACCGGGGACCTATGTCAAATTCCTTGATCGAATCAACAGACGTGGACTAAGTGAGCTCCGCCCCTTCGTCACGAAGGCCTAGTTGATAACGAGTGAGTGATGGTATTATAGCGGTACTCTTTTTTCGCTTGGTAGGGAAGATCCTCTTTGTTTCGTTTGCCGGTTCTGTGATTCCAGACCTCAATGAGACCGTCTGTAGCGCCAGTCACGAGGAACCTAAACTCGTAAAAAATTGAAGGTTTAAAAAAACTTATGAAAAAAAACTAGTCACCAGTGATTTCTGAACCATGTACGAAGAACACTCATCAAAGCAGTGTTGGAGGAATCTGATATTTGCTTTTCTCAGCTGATGATCTCAGGAATTTCCTCACTAATTTTAGGAGTATATATAAAAATTCAGGTAGAAATATTCAGAAACCAACAAGAATTTTCCAAATTTTCTTCAGAATTTCCATACTGCCACCAACACATGTAGTTGATTATGTGCATATTTTCCCAAAACTGATCAAAGGGAGCACGACTCGAGAATTCAGAGTACACCACGGCGGAAGCTGTACGATCTCTATATGGATATAAGTGTACAT
>NW_003205453.1:0-1101 GCF_000006405.1 Perkinsus marinus ATCC 50983
TGCTAGATCACTTATCACTAATGATGATGATAGGATTAGTTCTTGATATGCTGCCAAGGCTTCTAGTCTAATAACAACAACAATGGTAATATTAATCAACACCATCATCATCCTCATCATGACCACATTAATATTACCGAACTGAGTCCTCCCTCTCAACATTATTACAACAACGTTTGGCCAAGGCTTCCGAGATGTTCGAAGCACACTCTATGAATGTATCTACTATTATTACTATAATAGTAATAATCACATACTTATACTGCTATCATCATCGCATATCTTACTACTATTACTACCTATAGGGGCTATTAGTCTTATCACTTTCATCATCGCTCTAACAACCTTTAATGATGCTATACGTATCTATGTATATCTAATATTACTATGATGACCATCATCATACTACCACCTTCCAACTATCATCATCATCTTCTTCATCATCACTTGCATAATAATAGTCATCTTCTTCTTCATCATCTTTTGATAGCATAGCATCTTGTATAGTTTCATCATCAGGATTATAGTAGTTATTATTAGGATCATACGATATAAGATCGACAAGTAATCGAGATAAGTGTGGTAAATAAGAAGACAATGATCTTGTAGTAGTAGTGAGGAAGATGATCGTTATACTATTATTATTATCACTATTTATCCTGATCATCATCAACCTTGTAATAAGTATCTCTAGTATATTCAATACACTTTCAATAATACGGTATACTATAGCTATAGAAGCACCATCATCATCACGATCATCATTACTATCTAATATTGCTGCTGATATACCAGCTTGTATGACTGTACCAAACTCCTTATTCAATGATGATGATGATGATGATACCATAATACTCCTATCCAAACCTTCTTGAATAATATCTAACAATAATAATAATCATGTTAGTCCATCATCGCCTCACTCACTCCATCATACTGTTATCATTATTACCTATTGATTCATTGTTATTGCCCCTTACCACTGTTGTTGATGATGATGTTGTATTATTATTATTGTTAGTAACTGCTGTTACGATAAAGGATCCAGTATATTAACTAGTATTGGGTTATTTTATTGTAAATATGGTGTCATCATCATCA
>NW_003212091.1:0-374 GCF_000006405.1 Perkinsus marinus ATCC 50983
ACGACTACTACAACGACGACGACCACGACTACTACAACAACGACTACTACAACAACGACTACTACAACAACGACTACTACAACGACGACGACCACGACTACTACAACAACGACTACTACAACGACGACGACCACGACTACTACAACAACGACTACTACAACGACGACGACGACCACGACTACAACAACGACTACTACAACAACGACTACTACAACGACGACGACCACGACTACTACAACAACGACTACTACAACAACGACGACCACGACTACTACAACAACGACTACGACTACTACAACAACGACTACGACTACAACGACGACCACGACTACTACAACAACGACTACGACTACAACGACGACCACGACTACTAC
>NW_003214011.1:0-1979 GCF_000006405.1 Perkinsus marinus ATCC 50983
GATCTCGCAATATTGTGATTGCAGCGTTCCTGATCTCATCGGGCTGAAGCCAGAACAACCGTTGAACACAAGACTGGGACTCTTCCGAAAGAGAGTATTCACTGGCATGGACCGCTCAAACTGAAGGCCTCAGCGACTTCTTGTGGGCTCTTGTACTTGTGTACTGAAAGGACTCCCCATGGTGCAGTGAGGACGCTCTTAGGTAGAGTGCCTACAGGTTGCTGCCACATACCTTCAACGTGAACTCGTTCGACGTTGGCAGCATCAGCGCATCTGCCTAGCATGACGTCAAAGTTAGTGTTGCTCATCTTACAACTGCCACTGTTAGCAGCATTGACAAGGGCGTGCGCGGCTGACATTGTTAGTATCACCCCGGCTCCACCAGTAGGGTAGGTCGTGCCCCAAGCCTTGTACATGTAACCGTGCATGCTGAGCCGGGGTGGCTGTAAGTCGGCCAGCAGGCTGGGTAGCAAGTTGAGGTTCCATGCTGTGTCAGAATCGAAACCAACAATGTACTTGATTTCATCCTCGTTGAATTTGCGGACAATCCACTCGAGAATTACGAAAGGTCGTTGTTCGTACGGCCGTTTATGCTTCCAACCCATGAAGTGTTCATCCACCACTTCAATGACGTTAGCTTGCGGGCACGCACTTCGTATATCACTCACGTTCTTGCTCGAGAAAACGTAGGTTCGATTCGTCAAAGGGGCTGCCCAGGCATCCATGGCAATACGGCATTCTTGAGGACTGTCAGTCATTAAAGTGAAAACTGTGCTCCTCAATAGCTCCTCCGCAGTCTCTGTATTGAGACACCGGCCTGGGAGTGATTCTGTTGCGCACCCTGGGCAGCCGAGGAGCCCGTCGCTATCAGTGATGTTGATCGAAAAGTGTTTCTGAAGACAGGCAGCAAGGAAGTGCTCATGATAGAAGCCGTGCTCTCGTCGGCAGCTTGACCCTTCCTTCGAGATCTTCCCTTTCTTGGTGTCGATGCTCCGAGCAAAGTCCCCAGAGAGGACAACCCCAGCCCCAAAGGAGGGTACGATAGACTTGTGCTTGAACCATTTACCCTCTCCGTTCTCGCCTACGCCATACACCTCGCCTACATGGAGGGTTCTGCAAAGGCGTAGGAACAGTGACGGGCGAATCTTCGACGTTGAGCTGATAAGAACTACCCAGGTATACTTCCTTGGAATCTGCTCAAGATATTTGAGGACCGTCAGCGGCCCAGGTGCCTTGAACGGGGCTTTAACTACGTCGAACTTCTTCGAACATGAATCATCTCGGGCGATCAGCTCAGATCGGGGCGCCCCAGATACCACTAAAACGAGCACAGGGCCACCCTTGCATTCGGCTTCTTCCTTTCCGTGTACAAGTGCAGCATAACGAGCAGACAGCGGTGCAGTTGCCGCATTGAGCTTGTCCGCGTCGGCGACTCGTTCTAGCTGGGCTAGCCCAGTGAAGTCCGCTTCCCAGAATCGAATTATTAAGACTAGGATGATCACTAGCAGGACTATCTGCAAGATTTGTCGGGGGTAAGAAGCCATTGAATATTCGAATGGTAACCACTGGAAAGTGATCACTTCCAGACACTCACGAACTACTGCTTAAGGGCCCGGGTTTTGTTCTGGTCAGACTCAGCTGACGATTCACCGTAGAGTCTGGTCACAACACAAGAAATGAAGTGTAGGGGACAGCAGGAAGATTCAGTGCGACCGCCACATGTTAGCAAACACGCTTGGGCGTGTGAGAAGAGCGATTACTGAACGACGTCGGATCTAGGACCCTGAAGAAGGGGACCGTACACAACCTCCGTTCGCGAGCGCCGGGGGGATCACACCTTGATCTTCCTGCAATGCCGCGCTTCTTTGAGTGATTGTGTAGTGCGTCTGGGGACGGCTTGATCGAACTGTTGGCTATCCGTGTGAACAGTATCCATCAAATACCCTACCCCACCGACCACTGGATGGTCTGGTGCAGTC
>NW_003205771.1:0-1418 GCF_000006405.1 Perkinsus marinus ATCC 50983
ATCCAGCAAGTGAGTCAAATATTGACTGTTCAGATCCAGCATGTCATATGCGTAGGAGTAATCTATACCAGGAACGAGGATTGAACTCGCGATCTTCTGCGTGTAAGGCAGACGTCATAACCACTAGACCATCCCGGCGACGGAACCGTTGAACCAAGCTCAATCCAGCAAGTGAGTCATATATTGATTGTTCAGATCCGGCATGTCATATGCGTAGGAGTAAGCTATACCAGGAGCGGGTATTAAACTCGCGATCTTCTGCGTGTAAGGCAGACGTCATAACCACAAGACCATCCCGGCGACGGAACCGTTGAACCAAGCTCAATCCAGCAAGTGAGTCATATGTTGACTGTTCAGATCCGGCATGTCATATGCGTAGGAGTAAGCTATACCAGGAGCGAGGATTGAACACGCGATCTTCTGCGTGTAAGGCAGACGTCATAACCACTAGACCATCCCGGCGACGGAACCGCTGAACCAAGCTCAATCCAGCAAGTGAGTTATGTATTGACTGTCCAGATCCGGCATGTCATATGCGTAGGAGTAAGCTATACCAGGAGCGAGGATCGAACTCGCGATCTTCTGCGTGTAAGGCAGACGTCATAACCACTAGACCATCCCGGCGATGGAATTGTTGAATCAAGCTCAATCCAGCAAGTGAGTCAAATATTGACTGTTCAGATCCAGCATGTCATATGCGTAGGAGTAAGCTATACCAGGAGCGAGGATTGAACTCGCGATTTTCTGCGTGTAAGGCAGACGTCATAACCACTAGACCATCCCGGCGACGGAACCGTTGAATCAAGCTCAATCCAGCAAGTGAGTCATATATTGACTGTTCAGATCCGGCATGTCATATGCGTAGGAGTAAGCTATACCAGGAGCGAGGATTGAAATCGCGATTTTCTGCGTGTAAGGCAGACGTCATAACCACTAGACCATCCCGGCGACGGAACCGTTGAACCAAGCTCAATCCAGCAAGTGAGTCATATATTGACTGTTCAGATCCGGCATGTCATATGCGTAGGAGTAAGCTATACCAGGAGCGAGGATTGAACTCGCGATCTTCTGCGTGTAAGGCAGACGTCATAACCACTAGACCATCCCGGCGATGGAACCGTTGAACCAAGCTCAATCCAGCAAGTGAGTCAAATATTGACTGTTCAGATCCAGCATGTCATATGCGTAGGAGTAAGCTATACCAGGAGCGAGGATTGAACTCGCGATCTTCTGCGTGTAAGGCAGACGTCATAACCACTAGACCATCCCGGCGACGGAACCGTTGAACCAAGCTCAATCCAGCAAGTGAGTCATATGTTGACTGTTCAGATCCGGCATGTCATATGCGTAGGAGTAAGCTATACCAGGAGCGAGTATTGAACTCGCGATCTTCTGCGTGTAAGCAGACGTCATAACCA
>NW_003207290.1:0-1247 GCF_000006405.1 Perkinsus marinus ATCC 50983
AATGTCCACAATCACGCACTATAGTCTCAGAGGAACCCATTTCGGTAACACCCAACTCAATCTCTATAGTCATACCTATCGATCCTTTAGATGCACCATCAATAACTTTGATATCCTTTGCTCGAATTTCCAACAACTCTCCAGGTCGTAGAGCTAAGGAAATGCCCATAAGGATAGCATCCTTGGTTTGTTCAAGTTCCACCGTTCTTAACGCACCAACCGGTAATTTGAACAAACTTCCCGCTACTTTACCGGTATCGACGGAGCTTGCCTCTTTTTCATCTGAGGTTTTATCCTACGCGCCGATTGCAGCGTCCGAGCTACCAGCTTCTCATCCGTCGGATGACATCCGATGTCGAAATATCACCGAAACCATGTAACTGGTTGAGTGTCTTCAACCCCGATGTGTATTTCGATATCGTTGTGTACTGCAAATTTATTGATTCCACTAAACCCCTCACAAACGTAACTTCAAACCAGCCAATGCGAATTCCATTCTCATGAATTTGTATTATTTATACGCAGATTCATAACCCTTTTTTTCTTTCTGCTGATATATAAAGCTCTAGGAAATCAAGGAGATTCTTTCTCCCCTCTTCCGTTTCCGCCCTAGCTTGATGAGAAGCCCACTCAGCAGGCTTGGAGAACATCTACTTTGATGCAAAATATTTCAACACTTATTCAACACAACAAACAAACGCAACAAATTACTTTCAAATTATATTCTGTTGATGACGGGAAATCCGTTTCCCATTCGACACACCGAGTATCAACTACTAACATCGGATTATATCCTAGTTAAAAGAACACTCACAGAAACAAACTTCCAACCTCACACAAGATACCCGTATCAACTTAATACTATCAAGTATCGGACATACATCGGATGTATTACATCCACAACCGATGGATGTGAATCCATCCACCAGGATGGATTCACGCTACTTCCGTAGGGACGTAGACCCCAGTGTGATACGCATGTACACCTGGAACGTACGTTCTCTATTAGGATACGGCAACAGGTTGGCAGTCGTTGAGTCCTTGAAGGCGATCGGGAGTGATGTCCCAATAATCGCCCTACAGGAAACTCGACTACGAGAGGAAGTGCAAAGAGAATCGCTAGGGGATCACATCCTCTACAGCTCTCCTGCACTACGCGGAATCGGTGGAGTGGGTTTCCTATTCCATCCCAATGTCAGGGTTCAGTCATGGGTATCTGTTTCAAATAGAATAGCTCATACCACGCT
>NW_003215034.1:0-1278 GCF_000006405.1 Perkinsus marinus ATCC 50983
AGTCGACAGCCTTTGACACTGCGCCCTCGATCGAGGACTCATTCAACAGATCAACATGTACGAAGTAACCACCTGAGACGAAACGACCCCTACAAGCAACTTCATGCACAACAAGTCCATAGGGATGGTCTACCGATAGACTTCGCAACAGCCTCTCCCTTCTCGGTGTTCATGTCCAGGACCGCAACCTTGGCACCCTTCCCAGCCAGAACGCGGGCAGTAGTCTCGCCAAGGCCCGAGGCACCACCCGTGACGATGCAACATGTTTTCTCGCCGATTTGCATTATAAAGTGGAACTCGGATGGACTCTAACGATCCCAATGAAGTCCATGAGAATGCTTCTCGGAGAAGCATTCTCATACTCCCTATAGAAGACTAAGACTAACCAACACAATAAGGTGAGCAAACGAGTCACATCAAGCGACTGCTTTCCGCTAAGAAGCAACCAGTGGCAAGGGTTGTGTCCGCTCAAGAGGAGGAGCTCAACAGTGGATTCGTGACCAGAGATGAGAGCCCATGATACCACTTAGATGACGTAGGATCCATTACGCAATACAGTGCTTCACTGAACACGACAGCACGGTGAACCATATGGAATAGGGTGGTAAAGCGGTTGTATACTCCCCCGAACAGGGATTGATAATAGCTCTGCCAGGCTAGCTCTGCCAACGTATGACTCCGCAGAATGGAAACATACTTCGTTGACGGATCCAGTATGGTCGGGCAAACAGTAGAAAACTTCATGAGACTTGCGAGTAGTGGCGAATAACTTAGCTAGGGAACCCAGTATTGGAATATGTTCGGTTTCCCCAGCCGGGCTCAGGAGTTGTCCCACTGCATAGGGAAAATTCATCACACATGACTCAACGTAGAAGCGTACAAAACCCACAACAGTTTCCTTATAGTCATCAACACACGCAGTTGACAATGTGCATATTCCCCGACACTGAGCAAACCGAAGGGTGTCATATCCCTAACATCCTACACGTTAACCATTCGTTCGGCCTTGATCGTAGTAGAGTGTTGATCATCACAGCTCTGAAGGACACAGAGCAGATTGCGCTCAGCATTGTGTTCGACATCACGAGTGGAGCATCAACCTTTGACCTGGCACTGACCCTTAGTCTCGTTACACTGCTTACTGCTGTGAGGAGCAAATGGTCGGATATTCCTTACTTAAGAACGAAATTGCCATCATTGCATACCTGTCGAGTGGGATAAGACCTTCAGGGCTGCCCTCTTGGTCTACCGCCAGACCAGTAATGGAATTGTCTCGCT
>NW_003205127.1:0-931 GCF_000006405.1 Perkinsus marinus ATCC 50983
AAGTCCGCGGAACCTTCCGGAAGAACCGACGCGAAGACACCATCTGCAGAGTCTCGCCATACCAGAAACATTCCATGGTAACTGAAAATGGCAAAGTCGACCCGAGGCTCGAGAACCATCACAATTTAACTGATGACTATTCAAGGAACGTATGAAATCCACCGTGGTAGGTGAGGGGAGCCCTCGAAGACCTTACCCAACGTTGGGCGGGTCTCCTTCGGCAACTTCCGCCGTTATAGTGTTGGTCCCACTGTCAAGGACAATTTGCGTGCCGCAAACCGCCGTGACAGACGCCGATACGAAAGATGTATCTAGCAGAAGGCGATCCTATTTGGTAGCAATACGATCAGCTCTCACCTCCGTCCTCTGTAGCACTCGTGTGCACTGTCTCATACCGTAAACCCGTCATATCGTCGTCATCCTGCGCTTGTGTCGGCACCGGTTCTTCGCCACAACTACTAAGCGTGATCGCACTCTGCGGGGTGATCTCGAGGATCGGTTGTACTCCTTCATGCATCGATTGGGTTACAGATACCACCGACCCTTCAGCTCTTCGTGCTCGTTTCCGTACCGCTCCGCTTGAGAATCTTGTTGGTGACGTTGGCGCAACAGAAGGACCGCTCTGAGGCCGCTTCTTCGGAGGGGTCCGCACGTAACTGTGGACCGGCCTGGCCCTGTCCATCTCCGAAGCTTGTGTGGTAGTCCCGGACGTTTCCAGTGAACAAATCGCCGCACCGGACGAGCTCCCACTGGGAATACCATGGTTGTTACCGAATACAGCACCGTCGGTCCTAGTCAGGATTTGATCAAAAGTTGGTTCGCAAGTCGGAGTGGTCTTGTCCCCAATTGGAAAGGGGTTCGACCGAGGTTGACCATCCTGTAGGGCATAACTCCGATAAGATGTCGTCGCCGTGGATGACATGTGCCGCTG
>NW_003209101.1:0-1094 GCF_000006405.1 Perkinsus marinus ATCC 50983
CCGATGAGGAGTCATGAACTGTGCGCTACAGCCACGCAGAGTTAGAAGACGTTCACGAAGCCTGATCGCTGCAGGTTACACTGCCCGTTGTAATCTGGGATATATTCCCCTAAGCACTGATAGTGAGCGGCGACGAGCGATTGCCCTGCATGATCATCACATTTGCCTTCGGCAATCAGAATGAGCCGCAAACCCGAACCAAGAGTTGGATAATCGGTCGAAATGGTGCTTACGAGAAGTCGGCCGAATTCTCCGAAGAAGAGTGGCTGAGAACGCTGTATATGATGCAGTATCTGTAAAAACCGTTGTGAAACGATTGGGCAAGATAGACATCGCGCGCGCTACTGTTCAGCTACAGCGAACGATCAACATTGAACTCACTAGCGCTTCAACGGTTTGCCTAAATAGCACCAGCCTATTAATGAACCGCATTGTGACTAACCCGCGGTATCGCATGCGATCTTGATAACGAGTGAATGAGTATTGATCGAAAGAGTTGCGTCAATAGAGTCGTTTGGCTTTCACATCGCATCGCATCGCGAACTCGAGGTTACCACGATAGGCACAAGGGCCGGACTCAGGGAACTCGTGGAGGATATCATGGTACTCATCATCTTCTTCGCGGAGCTGGAGTCAATCATCTTGGTATCGATGACTACACTGAATAGTGAACTGTCTAAGGCCATCCTTAGTGGTGTTGAAGGTCATCGTGAGAGAATCGGGACCATCACGCTTGTAGATGAAGCTCCCCGGCATCAACCGAGAATGCTACGGACCGTAGCCTACGGTGGGAAGGTTAGGATGCGAGAGCTCATGGTTGTTGAGGAACAAGCACAACGGGCTCATAACTCATTCGTCATGGGAGAAACCAAGCGAGTTCATTTGGGAGAGGCTACAAGCTAGCAGCCAGAAATACGATTCACTCAAAGAATTTCTCTAGGATCCTTGGTGGAGACTCCTCACGGAGTGATATCATTCTCTGCTTCGCTCAATGTCGAAGTCGATAGTATCCCGAGGGCTCCCAATTAACGGAGGCAAATCCTTTAAAAGTCACAAGGAGGTCTGATATCATCATATATCTATATATCGCGAGA
>NW_003205976.1:0-1175 GCF_000006405.1 Perkinsus marinus ATCC 50983
AATGGTTGGGCAAGCTCGATGGATCCAGTGTGAAGTCCGAGACCAGAAGGAGAGGCACGGGCATGCCCCCAAGAGAGGTCCCCAGAGGCTCCTAATGAACTACCATCGACAGGTCTGTTATTTCCGGTCGCTACCTGCCACAGATCGTTCTCTGTATGGTTATCTCTGAGCATGCGGAGGTGTGACACTAGAGTCGTGTAGGTCAGTGGAGGTGCCATGGCGAAGACCACAGTCTCATTCAAACCGTGACTAGAGAAGCAGTAGCGGAAGCTCAAGATATAGTTGATCGCGCTGTCGCCATCGGCAGGGGACTGCTCAGGAGATTGAGCGCTTTGAGTGTAAGAGACGTCCGTGCATCGATCCTTGACCCATCCTTCAGCGAGATTGCCAGAATGCAACGTAAAAGGCCGCATGCCCATGTTATAAAGCGATTTCCGCTTCCTCAGATTAGTGACGTTGAAAGTAGCCAAAATCTTCACTCTCATTTCGGAGGGTATCGAGCTCTGCGAGTCTGATTCAAGGTGTAACTGGACGTTCGAAGTGAACAGCCGCACTTTCCGTTTCAGTGTTAACCCGGACTGCGAAGTGGTACCATTGTGTATGTTGAGCCGCAGAGTTAGTGTCGTTTTCAAGGAGCAAGTCGTAGCTAACCTGACACATTTTCTGCGCGGAGAAAATGCTAAAACGTTTTCGACCTCAAGGGTTGCGATGCTCTCTAATTGTGGGATGCCTTCGAAAAAAGTACCTACGAAAGTGCTTCACGACCGTCCGTCTACTGCTCGAGATTGAGTCTACTTGCTTCATGTGAGTAAGAGACGTTCGTTAGAGTAGCTGATGCCAGGTTGCCCGACTCGAAACACGAGGAGAAGAGTAGTGGTTGGAGTCCTAGTCGACAAGGCCTTCCGGAAAAGAAATGCTTGCCAACTTGCAAGATACCCGCCCACCTCTTGAACCTCGGTGTCGACCCTTCCATGGCGGCCTCGCTTCGCGTGAAAGAGATTTTCGGTATCCCCTTGCCCAGGTCAGAAAGTGAACTGAATGAGACTTGTTCAAGCCTCGTCTTGGTCTGAGAAGACCGAGTCCACACTCGCGTATAGAAAGCAGTAGCGTACGGCGCCATCAGCGAAAATAAGACGTCTCTCGAGCTGTTGGAAACTGCTGTAGTTAGGCGGGGC
>NW_003215422.1:0-1115 GCF_000006405.1 Perkinsus marinus ATCC 50983
TATCGTGATATTGACTGTTTCCAAAATAAAAAAAACCTCTAGACTTTTATCCTATATAAGCCCTACCATTTCAGCGGATTCGCTGTCGTTGCAGCCGTCATTTGGGAAAAGACCTCATATGAAGAGCGCGAACGATGTCATTACTTCGCCGACGTTCTTGTCAAAGCGTTGGGCTACGTACGCAAGAATGCGAGTCAGCTAAATATCATCGCCCTTGCAGAGGTACTCCGCGAGGCTGTGAGGGACTCCCCTAGCAACATGAACAGGGCGGCGATTCTCATCGGGAGAGATGAGATCTTTCGAAACTTCCAGACAGCGTGTCCGAGTGGTTAAGGAGATGGACTTGAAATCCATTAGGCTCTGCCTGCGCAGGTTCGAATCCTGCCGCTGTCGTATGTCTGATGGCGTAAGGGTTTTCAAGACATCTGAATGCGAGTCAGCTAAATATCATCGCCCTTGCAGAGGTACTCCGCGAGGCTGTGAGGGACTCCCCTTGCAACATGAACAGGGCGGCGATTCTCATCCGGAGAGATGAGATCTTTCGGAGCTTCCAGACAGCGTGTCCGAGTGGTTAAGGAGATGGACTTGAAATCCATTTGGCTCTGCCTGCGCAGGTTCGAATCCTGCCGTTGTCGTATGTCTGATGGCGTAAGGGTTTTCAAGACATCTGAGCAGTCTCGCTTTCGAATCCTCATAGCGACTCCGATGGACATTATGAACGAGTAGGATGCGAACGAACTGATGCGCATGACATTTGAGGAACATTGATGAGAATTGATGTATATCCCAAAAAATGTATCTAGTCAAAGCGCTGGGCGACGTATGCAAGAATGCGAGTCCGCTAAATATCATCGTCCTTGCTGAGGTGCTCCGCGATGCTGTGAGCCACTCCCCTAGCAACATGAATGGGGTGGCGATTCTCATGGGCAGAGACGAGATCCTCTGCGTCTTCCAGACAGCGTGTCCGAGTGGTTAAGGAGATGGACTTGAAATCCATTACGCTCTGCCTGCGCAGGTTCGAATCCTGCTGCTGTCGTATGTCTGATGGCGTATGGGTTTTCAAGACATCTGAGCAGTCTCGCTTTCGAATCCTCATAGCGACTCCGATGGACATT
>NW_003210528.1:0-3450 GCF_000006405.1 Perkinsus marinus ATCC 50983
CGCAGCCACTCGCCGTCTCTAAGGGGGGAATGTTGACCCAACGCTTCCCTGAGATAGTCTCAATGACTTCTCCTATTTCAGCTTATCTGGTCTTTTCGCTTTCCTGCGGCGATGTCGAAGTAAGTGCTCTCAAACTCGATACGGTCCATCGTGGACGCTTGAGCGCTCAGATAAGCACACTGCACAAATTCGCCGACTTATCGTCGTTGGACACTCTCCTTGGCGACGACGACACCAACGATTCTGACCTAATGCGACTGCTAGAGACTGATCTGGCATTCGTCCTTCAACCAGCGGGTTCAGCTTTGAGACACTTGCCTGTGAAGGGCCCTAAGGATGCTGATCCAGTCGCTAAGGCGTTTGGTAAGGAGGCTTGCTCGATGCGAAAGTAGGACTAGTCTTGACACCTGAGTACCACAAAGAATATCGTAGGTACACTCATCCCGTTAGCGGAGCGAAGGTCGTTGATTTATGTATTGATATATTCAGTATGCGTATCGTTAAGTACCTATTCTCAAAGTTGGCGTTTTCTAAAGGACGCCAGACTGATATCTTCGTCACCGATTTCACTAAGCGAACGTGTCTATGTGCCTTTCGTCTCGAGGCCACTGACTCTCTACTTACGGTCGCATCGAGTTAGCAGAATTCGCTGTTTTCGTTGATATGTAGCATTGAGTTGCATATATTGATGATTATTGCCCATACCACTCCTTTCGCACATCTCAACCCAAGTACTGCATTATTCGGCGACTGATCTCACAATTAGTGTATCGTTCATCTCAGCGTCCATACATGTACGGAATACATTTAAGCCGTCAGTGGTTCGAAGAGCCCTGGCGCGTCGACTCTCATGGCTCTTGCGTTGATAGTCTCCAAGTGCTAACCTTCTGATTTGGACTGTGTTGAAGGGGGAGTGGTAGATTATTAATCGATTATTTGATCGCTGTTTATCACGATTGCCCTTCCTCGTTATTTTGCATCAGTCGGCTCCTTTGGTTGAAATGAACTTCTAGCTTCGTTGTTCATGCTTAACACTAAGTATTTTGTTCGCCTGGCGTCGGCCACTTCGAGTAAGCTTGCGGGCTCTCGTGAACTACACAAACTACTGGGGATGTGCACTGACACCGTATTGTCCGACCATGAGCGGCCCTTCGAGGGTAACCTCATCTGGTCACGTCATGGTTACGATATGCAACACGAAAAGGTTGACTTCACGCTGGCTCCAGAGCACTTCGTTGTCCGAGAAATACCACTGGAAAGCAACGGCACACCGATCGGGCTGGAAAAAAATCTTTGCGAGTATATTTTACCACATAGTTTGGGACATGAAGTTAACTCGGCGCCCTATGTGCGATTAACTTTACACAAGACGAAGATTGAAACGGATACTTGTATTAGAATCATGTCAGAAGTCGCCAAATGCGATCCGACAGTGATCACCTATGCTGGTCGCAAGGACAAAGGCGCTGACACTATGCAGTATATAACGCTACCACAAGTTCACTTTCAGAATTTGTTTTTCTCATCGAGACGAGGTGAAGCTCTTCCGTTTGAACTAGGAGATCCAGTGGGAGTACGAGCGCCTCTCACATGGGGAGCGCTAGAAGGCAATTACTTTAAGTTGACATTTGTAGGTCAGCCGAGGATTATCGGCAACTCTAAACACGATGAGGTTCTCACCAAGATTAGAGACTCTGGTTTCGTGAACTTTTTTGGTTTGCAACGCTTTGGTGCTCCTCGTTTTAACTCTCCTGTAGTCGGTCGCTACTTGGAAAACGGGGAGCATCTCGAAGCTGTTGTTGCGATGCTCATCGGCCTCTGCCCTAAAGGTCGCGAATGGACTGCACTTAAGCTCACCAACGGTGCCATTCGTAGTGTTTATGAATCTCTGAGTAGTGGTTATGAAGGTCATGAAATGCGACTCCTTCTCGCGAGAGCTGCAAAGCAAGAGGACGTCGATTGGCAAAGGGCGATCAGTTCTCGGCAATGGTCAACTTATGTTCACGCTTGGCACAGCCTTCTGTGGAACTACATGGTCCAGTTCAGAGTGAATGAGTTCGGCACCAACCCTATCGAGGGAGATATGGTTATCAACGGTCCTGGCGGATCTGTTCATCACTTTCCCCCCTACATCTGGGACGGTCAGAAGCAGAGCTCAGTCGCTTGCCACGTGTGTCTCCCACTACCGGTGAACAGTTGCTTGAAACCTCACAATAAGACCGGTGAGTTTCTTGATAAACTCATGAGGGAATTCGGCATTTCCTCTTTTAACGGCAGAGGGAGCTCAGCAAAGGAGGCCAGGGAGGTTCTTGTTCGACCCACTGGCTTGAAATGGACGAGGCCGCAGAAAGACGCTCTCGAGGTCAGCTTTTCCCTTCCACCAGGGTGCTTCGCCACAGCTCTCGTACGTGAATGGTTGGGCCATAATTTCTATCAGCCACCCATGGGGCATGACGGTCTAATACTGCCTAGTGAATGCAAAGACGAGCTGAGACGTATATGGAGAAAAATAGCATGCATCACTGATGAGATCGTATGATGACCATCATTTTGTTTCTGTGCTTGCTCTTTGTTGTTGTGTGTTAGTGAGCAAAACTCAGCGCCAGTATCGCTCGGGTCTATTCACAGCTGTACGTATTCATGTATATTGGAAATTGTATAGCCATGGCTCTACTAGTATGTGTGCAACATCCCTGCATGGTGTCGTTGTCAACCGCAACGGTTGCCCCTTGTTCAAGTTAGCTGCGACTCTCCAATCCACCACTTAGACTTCCCCACCCTTGGTTGCAAAAGCGAATCATTGAGCTACGATGTGTAACCTATAGATCTCAAGAATAGCAACGAAAGAGATATGGAAGTAAGAGAGATCTAACCGAGTAGTTCAATGATATCTGCCGACGGGCGGCAGTGGGTGGGTTAAAAAAAAGAAAATTTAAGGTGACGACTTCCTTGACGAGTCCTCTGTATGGAGCATCTCAGCAGACATCAATGACACTCTTCATGACCAAGTGATTGTGTCACAGTTTGAGAATTCCATTCATAATTATGAAAGTTTTTTCACCAATCACAGAAACGAACGAAAATTTCCCGAAATTTCCTCAGAATTTTTCACTACTGTCGCCAACACATGTAGTTGACCATTTCCATATTTCCCCAATGCTGTTTGGACAATTCTCGAAAAGTTTAACAGATATCAGTTTTAGCAGCAACATTGGTGAATTTTCTTGTGCTTGCGTGCCACAACACTCCTTGCGCATGCGTGCCACAACACTCCTTGCGCATGCGTGCTAGTCTACTCCGTAAACTTCATCATTTCCACTACGGTATAATCGTCGTTATTTCATCATACACTCCCAGGGTGGTGAAATTTACATATGTGTTGGTGACAATATCAAAACTATGAGGAAATTTTGTTAATTTCTCTACACTTTTCTCTCCCGATTCGTATAT
>NW_003204429.1:0-3459 GCF_000006405.1 Perkinsus marinus ATCC 50983
CCCTCAAGAACTGCTACATCGTCTGTACTGGCCCCAATGGCGTCAAAGAGACGGAGTCCAACGGAGACACTGCTGCTGGTGAACGAGCCTATGCTAGCTCCGACTACAACCACGGCTACTACAACCATTCCCATTGGCAGTATGGTAGCCCCTATCATAAACAAAACAAGTGGCGTTCCTGGAGGAACTGGTATCCAAGGAGAAGGTCCCACGACTACTATGGGTGGGCTAACTCTCAAAAGAGATGGAATTGGTGGTACGACGACTACAATAAGAGTAAGGAGACCAATACTACAACGTCTGTTGAGGGTAGCCCTTGCCCGACATCCACAAGAACTTCGCCCGCCCGAGCATCATCTACTGAGGCTAACCCTACTACTACTACTACCACCGCCGCCACTAAGCTCCACGAAGAGGAAGTTCTGACGTTCGATGATGACGTACCATGGTGGCAAAGAGCTGATCGACCAGGTCCCTTGCCCACTAAGGAGGCAAAGCTAAGGCCGAACATCAACAAGGAAGTTGGTGGAGCTCTGACGAGCTCTCCTACTGCTACAAGGGGGTCTACCGGTACTAGTTCTTCTACCACGAGCACTGCAACTGGTACACGTCTGTGTACTTTTCCCAGTCAACCTACTGAGCCGATCTCAGTTCCTGCTAGGGATACTCACCCGGCCTCTCCCGGTGATGAGATGCCCAGTAATGGTACCCTAAAGAGAACCAATAAGCGGTGTTCTCTCCCTAATGTTGACGATGCCAGTCATCCCAACAAAAAGGTGCGGGCTACGGCCACAAGCAGAGGCCACAGTGTACAACAACTGCCCTCCAATGATGTCGGAGGTGAACAAAGTTCAGTGAATAAGGCCAGAGAACGGCTTGCTGAGCCGATTGATCTTGGTAATGCCAATGATGGCAACAGTGATGATGCTGATAATGGTGATTGGAGTGCTAGCAACTCGCTCGTCAGAGAACGGCGAAGGGCCAAGAATCTGCCGAAGAGGCAGAGACCTGATAGGTTAGCAAGAGACAACGATGAAGATAGCGCACGCCCACGGGCGAAGCGAAGCACTTGCGCAGCCACCCCAATAAGTGCGACTTCTCTACCTCGATTACCCAAAAGAGGTCGGATTCTACATTATGTTGTCGATCAAGCTGTTCAGACTGATTGATTTACTTGATCTCCTGTGTCTCTGTTTGCTCGCCGAGCAATCTGGCTTGAGTTAGAGAGTCTCAATTTGGGCAAGACAATGACCGCTAAGCCGAGCGGATGGGACTGAGAAGCTGTTTACTACTCTTCTTTTAAGATTGCACATCAATAGGACGATAAATCCTCCTTCGTCCGTCAAGTTTGTCAGACTAAGTACATCGTGACTTGAGCAAGACTCACTTCTAGCCAATATACCGAGCCTAGGGAGAATGACCGGTGTGTTTCGCTCACCGCCGGTGAGGTACCGGACATCCTAAATGTGGTCAGAACTGCTGAGTTCCCGTACGTCACAGTCTTACCTCACTTGTTCGATTCAGAGAGAACCCAGAATTGGGTGACTGTTCATTTGAAGTGTATTGCAGTTTTGAATCCCCATTACAAATGTCCACTCAAAATGAAGCAGCAGTAGCGCCCGCCGACGGTGCAGAGGATAACTTGAATGCGGCTGAGCAGCACAATCCAGTTAATATTATCGTCGACCGAGCACTAGAGGGTTCATCAATGGCTCAAAAGTTCGGCCCCGCTATTAAAACTTCCCTGGAAAAGAATGGTTTTGCGACTCTCGGCCTGATGGGCTCGATGAATGCAGAGGGTTGTAAATTAATAACTGACGAAGTGACAGCAGACTCTAAGAATCTTGTGCGTGACACTGCTTTGGTCCTGAGTTCATTAACTTCTATGATCAGAGAGGCCAAGCAGGAGCTGGAGTTCCTTTATCAAACGGAACTCAACGAGGAGAAAGTGAGAACCCGTAAGGCGATTGTGAATCTGCCCAAGGTCATTCGAGAAGCCCAAGATTCCTCATATACCTTATCCATCGGGCCAAACTTGATTGGGTCCGTGGCATGTGTGAAGAAGGTGATAGATCAACCTTTGGCCTACGTTGAGTTGAATGAGTTCCTGTTAGCGAGTCATGCTTATGATGCCGACTTGGAAACGATAACTACAGTGACTGGTGAAGTTGTGCAACGCAGGAAGTCAGAGGGGAAAAAGCGGCCCATCATCAACGTGGGGGAATGGAACCAATGCTTTCTACGCTACATGATAGCCTTACAGTTATCGGCAACTGGCCGTAAAAGTATTGATTTGGGTTCGCTGCTATCGTATATGTCCCAAGTCTCTCTCTTATTTACGTGCCATCCAATGTCGGTGGTATTCGATGCAGAGGCGAGCTATAGAAGGAGCGGCGCCATGGCGGTTGCAGCAGGAACGGTTTCGATGTCGCAGTTGTTTGGCTCGGAGGCTTATGTTCGTCCCAGATTGGACATGGAAATTAACATTGCTTACAATCAACGCCAACAGAAGTATCGACCTTGGCAGTCTCAAAGCGCGAAAGGCCTTGGAAAAGGAAAAGGCGGTAAAGGCAAGGGGGTAGGTCTTACTTCTGCCAAAGGTAAAGGCAAAGGAAAGGGCAAGTCACCCCTTCACCGAAGCGAGCCCTATCGCACTAACGACAGACTAGATTCTGGCACAAAGACTGTCGGACCTAGCAATATCTCTCAGTGATCTTTCTGCTACTCTCTAGCTGTTTCAAACCCTACATTGTGTTGAGAGTCCTCCGAAGGACTACCAAGGTTCTCCTACCATAAAGTTTATCTAGTATTTAATCTCCCTTTCACCCATGGCTCGTAATCATAATCATCACCATAGCAGGTCCAGTATGGCCAAAACCATACGCAATGCCAAGCGTCATATTCGACGAGAAACTACCCTAACTAACAGAGAGATCCTCGATGAACTAATTCCGCACGATGGCTCTGAGGAAGATTACCGTAGACAGCAGCTGCAGTACTATGCTACTCTCGCTCGCAATACTGAGCTGGGCAACGAAGAAGATGTAACGAGCAGTCTTACTGATGGTTCTTCATCTCCAGATCTGTGCTCCTGGTTTGAGATCCTGAAAAGCGATGGCCAGGACTTGCTCATGCTCGCGCCTCTGCGGCAATTATTGGCGACTGCTCTGAAAGAATTGCAGCGTGATGCCTCTCTATGGGAGAGTTTCATCGCTTGGATAGAGTTACCACGAGATAGTCAAGGCCTGCAAGTGGAGTTCCTGGATAAAATGAGGGATTCCATCCAGTCGGCAGGCAATAGGCTGAGAAATAGCTGGGCAACTCTTCTCGATAGCAGTACAGAGCCAGCACCGTCTTCTCCTCTCTGCGTTGATTTACTACACAGTCTAATGACTTCCACTACTAGACCGACGGAGAAGGAAGATCTTCTGATTTGCGATGAGATCTCTCGAGGTTGTA
>NW_003214665.1:0-1203 GCF_000006405.1 Perkinsus marinus ATCC 50983
AGTAGGGCCGACGAGATCGTTTATCGTCCTGCCTCGAGTCTGTCTGATCATTGAATGCCGAGGTTCGTTTAATCCGATTGTTTATGCACCAAGACTCAGAACGGAAACAGTGAAAGGGTTTAAAGGGAACTCCTGAGGGCGTCTGATGACCCCTATCAACTTGGCCAACCCTGATGGCCGTCCCGAAACTCCTGTATGAGCTTTTACTCTACCACTCCATGAGTGGAGACCGATCAACGGGAAAATCAAGTATATGTATTTCCAATTCAAACTTATTTCGCTCCCATTTCCTTACTCTGCATAGTCATATTCTCAAGTCCTGGAAGTAACTGACCATGATGTGATTAAATTGTGTTAATGTCTTCTTTTGTGGACTTATGTTGCTAGTATCTTAGCGTAAACTAGTGCTACTCTTAGTTACTATACTCATATTTATAAAACCAAATTGAAGACTAAGTGTCCTCAACGACCCTGTGTGAGTTGTGTTGTGGCGTTTAATATTATTCACTACAATAATCCACAGATAATGACAGGGTTTAGTTGTAATGGATAAGGATGTTGGGTTTGGCGCTACTGAAGGACGGGACATGAGGTGGAGGACGAAAGTCGGTGAACTCTCATCAACAATACTTTAGTATCATTATTGTATTTAGAAATAGGATGGAGTTTGATTAACTGCCTTGCAAGGTGTAGAGTGGCGAAAATCTAGCAATGGAGCATGCGCTGGCCTTCGATCCATACAGGAAGTAACTAAACCCATTGCAATCAACCTGAGGAGAAAAACAAACCTAAAAAACAGCCAGACAACCGACATGTTATACACATGAAGGCTGTTAAATAGGGGGTTGAACTCATGTCATTTATCATTATGAAATACGCAACACAATTGAGAATTTTCAAGGCAGAGTACAATCCTAGGTTAAAGCTTGACCGAAGGAAGGCTGACTCAACATCCGGTCCAGATGATCCGGAACCCGGCAACGTTGATGCAGAATTTCTCATTGGAAGAATCCGCTTCTAAAGCTCTTACAGTAACTTGGCCTCGTTAGAAGCTAAGAATCGTTGAAACCGTCAAGCATAAGGGATCTTCCTCTGTCTACTGATTCTTGAAGACCGTCCCCAGTGCCTTCCCATAGGTCTCTAGCATTCTGTAAACTACTAATGTCTGGTCGTTCGGATCCTGCGCATCGTGGAATTCGATAT
>NW_003204218.1:0-1570 GCF_000006405.1 Perkinsus marinus ATCC 50983
TCAGAAATCCAACGTAAGAACTCAATAAGAGATGAGTATTTCCGTGGGATTACAAAGAACCTGACCGAGAACGCAATGAGGAACGATCGAAGTAGAGTCGCTCACCCGAGGAAGAGGAGCCGAGTGGACTCTACAGGATCACGATCAATGACTATCACTGACGACGACGTCGTGGGGCTACTGACGAAAGCAAGAGCACCTAAGACCAGCAAACAATACGAATCAATATTGGAAGGATATCGAGAATTCCTGCTGGCGCAGAACTCACCACAAACAGTTTTCCCGCTAGTCCCAGACATGCTAGTGAAGTACGTAGTACACTTGGTGAGGCTGGAGAGGAAGACGAGTACGATTCTAAAGTATATCAGAGTGCTACGTACGTTGAATAAGTCCTGCGGTGCGACTAAGGTTTGGAGCCCATCAGAAGAAGAGATACTGAGGCTGGCTCAGCAAGCGGTGAGGCGAGTCAGAGGCGAAGAAGCACCTAAGCAAGCACTCACTCTGACTTCAGAGCAGCTCAGGAAAGTCGCACTATTGACGCCACAATCAGGGAGGCGGCAGAGCACAGCGGCATTACTTCTCGGCGTCGCCGCGTGCCTGCGACCTAATGAACTCTTCACATTAAGAAGCGGCGACTTCTGCTACTTGGAAGAGCAGAGGATCTTGAAAGTCCACATAAGGGAAGGAAAAACTGACATAGGAAGGATAGGAGCAACCGTCGTAGTTGGATGCTGCTGTAGTAATAGCAGGCCAGGCAATATATCTTACTATTGCCCAGTCCATCGAACATTGGAAGTGCTCGAGAACTCTACAGCAGGGAAGAATGGGTCCTCGATTTTCGGTTGTTCGCAAGGCCAACTCGATGCTGACATAAAAGACTTATTACGCACAGTGACAGGCGATGAGCTACGAGCTACCTCACATGCGATGAGGAGAAGCGCAGTACACATCCTTGCAGACAAAGGCGTTTCGGCCCCTGAAATAGCGGAGCACGGGAGATGGAAGAGAACCCAGTGTGTGGTTGACACCTACCTTCGACAACCGTCGAACTATGCCGACAAGGCGAAGTTGTATTCCTCGTTGATGCTGGAGGGTCATTCGACAACACCGAACGCTGCTGAACAGCCGGAAATGAAGGCCACGCGAACATGCGTGCATGCAGAGAGCGCGCGCCCATCTGATATATTATTGTCGGAGACGGCCGACTCGCTGGAGGAACTCATCATGGGTGGTGAAGCGACAATTCCGAATCTTCCTTGTGTAAGTGTGGTGGTAGCTTCCGATATGAAGTAACCTCTTTCAGCAACCCTAGCAAGTATATGGCTCCCAGTTTAGAAGTGATCCCTTTAACGTATGCCGTGCAAGAGCCTTTACTGTTGTGCGAGTGGATAGGATCGCTGACGGAGACAGAATTTTTGCTTTTGTTTCTCTCGCAGCGCCCCGTTCTTGCGTTTGGACCCCAGTTGGGGAACCCGGGCATTCGATAACGAGGTTCCCGAACGCCGGTTTGGCTATTCACCGATCCCACAAACACGCGACCTCGTACAGCCAGTGAAAAGGTGGTCAGTGA
>NW_003212058.1:0-1014 GCF_000006405.1 Perkinsus marinus ATCC 50983
GGAACGGTTTTTGTACCTGCCGGAGCAGTTCCGGAGATTATTCGCTGTTCCGAGAGTCCGACTTCCCCTCGAATCGGTAGCGATGGAGACATTTACTAGGGACGATCGGCATGGAAATTGAGCATCGTGCGACTTGGAGCCTTGACAGCACTTATCGACTACGACTTGCACGAAACATGCATTGTTGGTCGTTGAAGCAAGGATGACGGTCGCATGGGGTTGCTATGTGATTCAGATCATCACTACTGCTCACTTCTTGTAGTTATACTTACACTTTGCTATGCAAATCGTCGCAAGTATCTTCATCATGGCTGCCCTTGTATCCAGCGAGCTTGATTGGAGCAAGATTACTCTCGAGCCCGTAATGGCTCCTACACCAACTGCAACTGACGGCCTGGACCTGTCCGGCATCGTCCTTGACGGTCCAGGCACCACGTCAGCCGCAGTTGGCATCGACTTGTCAGGCTACACCCTCGAGCCGCCGGAGAGTGATACTCCTGCGGCCGCAGACCTGGACTGGTTCAGTGTCAGCCCCGAGGGAACGACAAGTCCAACAACTACGGGCCCTAAAGCAGAGTAAGCGCTGAACGTTTCTCGCTTCGATATGTCTCATCCTCAGTGTTCCGGAGACTGCTGAAGATTCCCCGAGTGGCAGCACCTGTGCGGCTAGCAGGGGGTGGCCAGCAGAGCTCGTTGGCGTTCTCATCGCGATCAGTCTGCTTGGACTGATCGCCAGCAGCGTGCAACTCTACCTTCTGAAGAAGATCGTGAACAAGACGCTGGTACCGGAGGAGGTCGACGTCGAGCTAGGGAGCAGGTAGAGGGACACTGACACTCGAAAGCTCGGAATCTGAATTATCTATCACAAAATATAAACTGATCGTTCACTATATGCATTCAGATACAGGATCCGAGAAGAGACAGAGACATCGGTGAAAGAGGTTGAGGTCAGCCCCTAACTGTCACAGTATAGCTTAGCATGGTCACATTATCATGCATGAACAATGGATTGAT
>NW_003216168.1:0-1093 GCF_000006405.1 Perkinsus marinus ATCC 50983
CGGGTGGCACTGGCAGCCTACGAGAGAGATACTTACGCTCAGTCTTCTAGCACTGACGAGATCACGGCAACGACTGTGGCGCAAGCTCAACCTGGCCCTGGGTCACGAGGAGATGCCACTCGGCGTCGAGTCGATTGAAGAGGTCCCGGCTATACTCAAACACTGTAGTACAGGACTGCATACTCGTATGTTCAGCAGGCTGCTATGAGGAGCACGAAGAGAGTGTCCAGTGATCTCAGCGTGGCATAGCTCTCTCTATTCGTCGGAGCGAACTCTGAGATGGCGGTAGGAAGCCTCCAGTGGTCTCAGTATGGTGTTGGTCTCTATTCATCGCACCAAGCTCTGAGGTAGCTGTAGAAAGCGTACAGTGGTCTCAGTATGGTGTTGGTCTCTAGTCATTGCACCAAGCTCTGAGGTAGCTGTAGAAAGCGTACAGTGGTCTCAGTATGGTGTGGGTCTCTATTCATCGGACCGAGCTCTGAGATAGCTGTAGAAAGTGTACAGTGGTCTCAGTATGGTGTGGGTCTCTATTCATCGGTCCAAGCTCTGAGATAGCTGTAGAAAGTGTACAGTGGTCTCAGCATGGTGTTGGTCTCTATTCATCGGACAAAGCTCTGAGATAGCTGTATTGAGTGTACAGTGGTCTCAGCATGGTGTTGGTCTCTATTCATCGGACCAAGCTCTGAGATAGCTGTAGAAAGTGTACAGTGGTCTCAGTATGGTATGGGTCTCTATTCATCGGTCCAAGCTCTGAGATAGCTGTAGAAAGTGCACAGTGGTCTCAGTATGGTGTGGGTCTCTATTCATCGGTACAAGCTCTGAGATAGCTGTAGAAAGTGTACAGTGGTCTCAGCATGGTGTTGGTCTCTACTCATCGGACCAAGCTCTGAGCCAAGTGCTTGCGATGAGAGGGCCTAACGGTGGAGCATATATGCCGTCGACTGCGTCGGCGGGGCCGTCCCTCTCTGAGGCTCGGCGGTTTGGGCTATTGTCTGGAGAACCCCACCCTTGAGTGGTTATGAGGCCTAGGCTAATCTCAAATATTGTAAGTACCTGTCTGCGTACTCGTATTCTAGCAGGTTGCTCCGAGAAG
>NW_003202143.1:0-4184 GCF_000006405.1 Perkinsus marinus ATCC 50983
TGCTGATATTTTTGTAAAGTCCTGCCTTTATAGAGCGCCTCATCGTCGCGTAAGGGCGTTCGTTGGCCGTGAGTGAATGATGATGAATTTTCGGAATGGATTCTCGTAGCTCGACTGAATGGAATTGTCGATGCCATGGTTGATAGGCTGTGGGCCGGGCGAGGGATCTAGTCTTATATAGGGTAAAAAGTGTGTGAGTATGGAAAGAAAATCGCTTCGCTCCGCTCATTGAGTTTGCGTACGAACGTAGCTCAGTCTTCATAAGAAGAAGCTTCACGGCTTTCATCACTTCCGCACTTGGTGAGTGCGAAGTCTACTGCGACTTTCCTCTAAAAAGGAACGGAGTGTTTACTTTACTCGTATACTCATACTGGTATTTATTATCCCACATAGGTCTAACGATTTCTACTATGGCCAGCGTAAGGGTGGCGGAGGAGGAGGATTCCGTCGTGCATCATTTGGGTCGTATGGGAGTGGAGGAAAGGGTAGTATTGGGCGCAGTATATGGGAGATATGCACATGGTCATCAACTACACCTAAATCTGGGAAAATCTGGGAAAATCTGGGAAAATTCTTGAGAATTGATAAAGAAACTTCTGAGCTGAACTGAGGGGAGTGAGGAAATATCCGTTTAAAAATTGGCGAACACTTGAAGAGGAGGTCACGAGTTGCTGTTCTTGTTGTTGTTGTTGTTGGTTTAGGCACCTATTCACAGTATCAGCAAGGGGGAAGGCAGTACCAGTCGGAAGGCGGGGGCCAGCAAGGAGGCGAGGAAAGGCCGTATAAGAGGGCACGATACTAGGAAAGTATTCAACACTTATGGACACGATGATGATGGTCTCGAGTTGTCATTGGTGATGGTGTGGTATGAGTAGTTTGCTGTTTTATGTTGTTGGTAGTTGTATGGTTACCCTCAGCAGTACTTGCGGGAGTGTGTGTTCGACCATTGCCCGTAGATGATGTTGTTGCAGCTCTCCGGTCTAGAATACTGTTACCATTAGCAGCGTTGGTGACACCACATGGTGACACGGGGTGTGATTCTTCAGAGGATGGTCCTAGATGTTCTGGGTTGGGCCCTGCTGGAGATGCTCCTGCTGTCAGTGGTCTTCTGTGTAGAAAGTTATTGTTCGAAACTGGAGTTCATAAGGCCTCAATAAGGCATTCAATAGCAGCACATTTATCATCTATGTTGTCGTTATTGAACTTGAATGAAGTGCCGAAACGTCGTAGTAGTGGCGCGTTTGAAAGGGATGTGTGGGTAGGAGGAAATAGTATTGGGGACATTGGCATGCGAAGGACCGGTAGAAGTGTTGTTTTTGATGATAATATTACTATAACGTCACTGCGGCTGGGGGGGAAGGGCCGACTGCTGGTGCGGGGAAGTAGTGGAGGGGAAGTGCTGTGGTCGGCCCAGCGGTTGGGGAGGTCAGTGAGCAAGGAAGAGGAGGAGGACTTGATGGTGGATGCGGTGTCTTTGGCTAGTCCTGTGGTGGGCAGGGCGGACGTGCATGCAATCGATAAGTTGGAGTTCTTTGGTGGTGGCGCGGATGAGCTCGTGGAGTTGAGGGCTGTGACGAGAGGTCCCGGGTTCGAATCCCACGGGTTGCAAAATTTATTTGTGGTATTGGATCCATGGAATGAACGATCAGTCGTGTGGAGAGGACGACTAGCCAGTACGGCTCCTTATGTTGACTATAATACTGTTATCAAGGAGGGCTTGAAATGGGCCCCCACACCTACTACTACTACCGATCGGCCTCGGCTGTTCACGGCCACCCTCTTGGATAGGGCGATGACATATTGTGGTAACAGGTCGATTTCAGTGGACCTGTGGGAGGAACTGATCGATTCGATCGCGGAGGGGTCGAGACGCTATTATAAGTCCTTTGATGAGGTTGTTGATGCCTTAGTGAGTTCGTATACGGGTCGAGGAGCGGAGCAATTGCTGGACATCTTGGTGGAGTCGGATTGGACAGCAGTAGGAGGATGTGAGGTTGGTGTGATGGAAGGGAATAGGAGGATGTTGTGGCGGTTGAGAGACGACTTTGAGGGGCTGAGTGGTCTGGAGGAACCACTGAGTAGCGATTGGAGTGGTATGAAAACGTCGGGAGTAGGGAAGCGTCCCTTTGTACGATATTTTCATGTCGACGATGTGACTACTGCGGTGGATGAAATGCTGATGAAGATTTTGTCGAGTGATGGTTGAGGTGATGTCGGGGCGCGTGAAAATTGCCGTGCCTCGGGAAGAGTAGGAAATGGTCTTGTGTTATGTTTTTTATATATCACTACTCTTCTCCCAGGAAGGTAGTGGCCAGTGTAGGCTGCGAACTCAGCGGCTCCGAACTGAGCGGCCCCAGTCTGGTTTATAGTATTCGGAAACAAATTTACAGGTATAGCATATGATCGTTTTTATCGTTGCTGCTTCAAGCGGCCTTCTGTGGCTATCACATCGTCAGTTGCAATAGTCGTGTTGTGTTTGACGAGCTCAACTTTGGGAAACTTGTCCTTAGTATTTTTCTGGAATGCGGTTAATCATTGCTTGCGTGCATATTGGTGGTAGTCGTGCCGCATTAGGAATTGGTTTAGTGGTGGAGGAGCTGGTGGATGTGGCTCGGTCGAGGGTCTTGGTCCATTTGGACAGTTTACAGCGAGTGAGTAGGAGTGTTTGTGATTCCCTGGTTGCCGGTCCCTACTGCACGCGTACCCACTTTGGTGATTATGTTGCTGCAAGGGGGATAATACCGGACGCGCTTCGCTCCGCTAGAAAAGGCGATAGGAATATTTTCAAGGCAGTAGTGTCAGCGGCGGTGGCCACAGGTGGGCTGAGCTTGGGTGTCCCTCCACAGCTAGGCTCACGTCCATCGGCTGGCTTTGTCCGGAGGGCATGGTCTGCTGCTGGGGAGGGTGACCTGGAGTGGGTGTTGACCAACAGGACCACGGTGGTGACACCGGAAGTGGTGTCACCAATGTGCTATGGTGCTTCCCAAGTTGTCTTTAAGCAAGCGGTCGTGCTTACTTCACTGATGGTCCGCGTTGCTGAGCCGGGGGGGTATGTGTTGGTGCGGGGTGTGATGGTATCGTTGTCAATAAAGGAAGAGTTGAGGTGGTGGTGTGTGCTCACTCAAGTGGGTGACCATAACGTCATCGAAGTGGCTCGGAGGTTCTCCTCGGTTAGGGCCAGATGGGGTAAGGTCAGCCTCCCGATCGACGGTCTTGACATCACTAGGGTCACCTTCCACTCCAACAGGCTCATCGAGATCCTCTCAATGGAAGCAATCACAGAGGGCCCTACAACACAGCAGGATGGTAAGGCTGCAGTGTTGGTGCTCACTCGTCCAACAAGAGGGTGGGTCGAGGCTGTGGTTGGTCCTAAGGCACCCTATGTTGATATGACTACTGTCATGAGGGAAGGCTTCACTTGGAATAGTGAGAGAGAACCGCACACTTCACTGCCGCCGCCGGACCCGATGTTCACTATGGCTAAGCTCAGAAGGGTATTGACTCACTTGAGTGCTCATCAGTGCTGCTTTTGCGGCGACGATGATGTATTGCGCACAGCGAAGAATTTGGTGTATCGTATGGAGCAAGTGGTGGGCACACGCTGGGGTCGGCTTGTTGCTGGCAGTATTGACGCTATTGTGGAATATTCTGTGGCTTCTGCTACTATGCATTATGACGTTAACTTCTTGAGCGCTATGGCTATGTCATCAGCTATCGAGTGTGAGAAGAAGGACTGTCCTGTTGCCGATCCTACCGGTGAGTCGGTGAAGGCGTCACTGTTGAGGCGACTGGAATGGATAGAAAAGGCCTATGATAAGGCGAGAGAAACCTCACGAGCTGAGAGGGGGCGTAGTTACACCATCACTGCTGGTGCTGAATTAACCAAGCAGCCCTATACTCACCATCAACAACAACAGCGAGCGTCGTCAAGGTTGGATCGATCGTCTGGTCTGTGCTCTATGTTACTTGTGTTAGGTCGGCTCTTACGGCAACCGAGTTGTTGGACTTCCTAGAGGACTTGGCGGTAGATGGTGGTCAAGTTGTGGCACCACCGGGAGGCGTGGCGGGTTGGAAACGACAAAGGAAGCGACGCAATAAGAAAGAAGTCGACCGTTGAGCTCTTTGGAGAGGTTCTTAGTGTAATCATGATATTTAGTTCGAAGCTGTGTTATCATGATGATGCT
>NW_003202143.1:4284-5349 GCF_000006405.1 Perkinsus marinus ATCC 50983
ATATACTGTACAGGGAGGGCGTATCTATTTATTAATGATATCTATTTATTTATTGAGTTATATTACTATATATTAATATGACATATACTGTACAGGGAGGGCGTATCTATTTATTAATGATATCTATTTATTTATTAAGTTATATTAGTATATAATAATATGATATATACTGTACAGGGAGGGCGTATCTATTTATTAATGATATCTATTTATTTATTAAGTTATATTAGTATATATTAATATGATATATACTGTACAGGGAGGGCGTATCTATTTATTAATGATATCTATTTATTTATTAAGTTATATTAGTATATAATAATATGATATATACTGTACAGGGAGGGCGTATCTATTTATTAATGATATCTATTTATTTATTAAGTTATATTAGTATATAATAATATGATATATACTGTACAGGGAGGGCGTATCTATTTATTAATGATATCTATTTATTTATTAAGTTATATTAGTATATATCAATATGATATATACTGTACAGGGAGGGCGTATCTATTTATTAATGATATCTATTTATTTATTAAGTTTTATTAGTATATAATAATATGATATATACTGTACAGGGAGGGCGTATCTATTTATTAATGATATCTATTTGATTACTAAGTTATATTAGTTTGATATATAGGCATGAGTTATATCCTTAATAACCTATTATTCATGTATCGATATTTAATGTAACATAAGTACATCAGTGGATCGGACGGCAACTTCTTCTTTGGAGTTCAAAGAGTCGAGACTAGCTCGGGGACTTTGCTGTTGACGTTGTTAAAGTGGGTGAAAAAATGGCTACATTTTTAATTGGAATTTCCTATACTACTAAGTGGCAGTATAGTTAGAATTGGTTGCTGCAATGGACGGCGCGGTGATTGACAATAATGCTGATGCGTCTGTTGAGCATCTGAAGTCTGTGGCTAAGAGCGTGTTCGACTTTGATAATCTCAAGGAGGAACAGATAGATGTGATGCAAGCCTTGTTGAGAGACACAAAGATGTCTTTTATGCATCCCCACGGGTAAGGGTAAGATGATATTATTTTTGC
>NW_003202143.1:5449-9239 GCF_000006405.1 Perkinsus marinus ATCC 50983
CAGCGACGTCGTTTATCACGGTCTGGATTTAATAGTAGTTGCCCATCGTCATCATCAGAAGCCTCTAGGGTGGCGGTTAGGACGAGGAAGGGCGGTACGATTTCAGTGCTGGACGCTCTCATGCGTGCTGAAGAAAGGTCCACGGAGACGAGGACGACCAAGACCGGCCATAAGCGGAGCCTTCGGGAACGCTTCAAATGAATATCTCTTTCGTTTTTGTGTCTTGACTGTGTGTGGAGTTCACAATGTTATTTATTTTTGGGCGAGCGCTAAAGTAAATGAGTTTGCCGCGTCGTCGTCAATGATAAATGTGGTGTTTTGCTGCTGCTGATTCTTGTTCAGTTTATTTTATCATCATCATAGCCAACTACTCTATGAGTGTATCTATAGCTACCCCCGAACGTGCTTCAAACTTTTCCAACGTCATCACACTTGCCCCCCACGATAAGGAGGAGACGGTGTTGCCAGTGAAGCCGACAACAGCCTGTCGCCGGAAGCTCTCTATGGAGCTCGCTGCTTTAGATAAGAAGCTAGTGGGACGCAGTCATTCGGTGGTCTCGGACGTTTACAAGTTCTGCAGTCTCAAAAGAGCTCTGGGCTTCACTGACCTGCATGTGGTTATGTCGGACATGGGCGAATATAATATAGTTCTTGCTAAGCATTCGGATGATTATCAATGTGATCAAGTGGTGTATGCTGAGCTGAGAGAAGGCAACGTTACGAGGGTGCGGCTACTGAGTATGATAACGCCTTTTTGCCCAGCACAACACGAAGAGAGAAAGTTTGTTGGTATGAATGGTCCTGTGGAACCCTTAGGAGGAGTTGCGATAGATTTGTTCGACGTAAAGGATCTCATTGTGAACACCCTAACTATGTCTGCTGATGGCTTCATCTACTATGTTCGAAGAGAGTACCGTGGTGGTGTATTTCGTTATGAGTTGGAGTCAGGGGCTGTTACCTGGTGTAAGGTCTTGCCTACTGTAGCGGCTCAACCGTGGGAGTATAAGATTAACTGGGATAGAGTAACGACCCTTCAAGCTGGGGAGGCAGGGCGTCTTTACTTGGCTGACGATCGTATGGTATCCTTATTGCGACGTCAACCCGTAGAAGAGGAATATGTTTTGCCGCTCAGAACTGCATTCAACTGTTATCCGATGCTCCCTGTTGTGAACGGCCAAGCAGAGCCTGTCGTAGGCTTACATAGAATCAAGACCAACTCTGGGTACTCCATAATGCGTCACTGTTTTGGTGGGAAAGTATACGTTGGTCACACGTTGGTGGCTCAGCTTGATGGCTCCAGCCGTTTGTGTTGGCTCGGTGGCTGTCATGAAATACTACTGCAGTTTTCCTGTGCGAATGGCGAGGTTACAGGATACAGGTTGGTTGACAATTGTACTCGGCTGTCTGAGCAATTCACGAGCGTTATGCCTAGTCGATGGTGTAGAAGTGCGGAGGGTATTGCTTGTGTTACACCTGGCGGCAAGGTTTGCATCTTAGGTGTGAGTCCTGAATGGAACTCACTGCTTTTCGAGATGACTTTAGAGTATAGAGGAGGAGATAAACCTGAATGTCCTGTGGATTCAAGTGCTCAAGTGGAGACCCTTGCTAGACGTCTTCGACGGTATAGGCTAGCTTCTTCTTCATCATCAACTGAAGGTACTGCGGGTGGCAGCAGCCCTCGTAATGGGTTGCTGCTCATGACAGAGGTCGATCCTCCCTCTATAGTGGGTCGATAGAGGTTACATATGAACCAGGATATCCTGTAGTGAGTTAGTCGTCATCCTTGCCGTTCGTGCGACCACAGAGTCGTTATAGTTTTTCCTGTAGCCGTTAGTAGACATTTTGACGCAATGGGGGAGTCTGAGACAACCCGTAGTAGTAGAGTAGGTAGTCGAATAGAGGAGCCATGTCGATGGTTTCCACACTACTTGGACATGAGTCGTCTATTCTATCATCATCATCATAATCAACTCCTCAACTTTTTATTATTCGATACGAATGGTCTGTTATCGATGCTGTTTGGTCGTTGCGGTGGATGGTGACAACACCATTGCTGTTGAACACTTGCTTTCTTTCCTTATTGCTTGTCTCTAGTCCGAATGTGGACGTCTGTCGGGGTTGTTGATACTGTAACCCACATACTGCTACTGCGATGCTAGAATGACCTCTCTCATTAGTTCTCATGGAATAGTTGATGACCGCTGTCGTGGTCATATTACAATGATAGTCCTCCACGAGAGTGAATTGCGTCACACAGTAGTGAATTTGTCTCGATAGGCGTTTGCCAATAAAGCGTGAATAATGCCCAACAGATGATATATCTAGACAGATTACTGGACGGTACCCCTACAGCGTTCTTCTCTCCAGCAAAAGTGTTTATACATCCACCAGCTCTGTCGTGGCCTATCCTACCGGAGATGCCTCGATTGAAGCCAATAAAGCTAACTCCTCTCCTCTCTGAGCACAATCATAATCATGCATTGCATGTGGATAGAACTCATACCCCCCGTCACATCAGACGATGGGATGTCCGACCGGAGGAGCTGGAGAGTCTGGGGGTATCGGCGGCAGCAGCACTCGACAAGGCAGTGGTAGGTTCATGTGGGGCTTTGTTCGGAGTATGAGGGTACAATAGAGAGTTGTATAGCATATCTGTGAGCTTCTGATCGAGCCATCTTGACCGGTCTCTCTATGGTAAAATCTCTAGCTGTTTCTGCTGCTCAGAGGCATTGTAGGCTGGCAGCGCTCCGTGGTCTGGTGATGTCACAACACTTGGCGACAGCCGTAGACAAGTCAGCTCTAGCAGCCGCAGCTGCTAATCAGGAGATCAATCACTCCGAAGGAACCGCGGCAGCCCCCGAGTTCCCTAGCAACTGGTAGAAGAGGGGAGGGAGAGAAGATATTGCAAGGGGTTGTAGGTACACTACAGGCATACCAGCAGATCTTCAACGACGTCACCTGGCGCCCTTCGATTGGACACTGCCGCCTCCTGGACCCATCGGAAGTCACTTATTCGTCAGCAATGCTCTCTTGAGTTCAATGAACAGAGACTCCTTGCCTGGTGAGACCTGGAGGGGCCGCTATGCCATTTCGATCTTACTGCGCTGAATCAGTGAGACTATCTCTGCTCGAGGGGCAGCTATGCCATCCCGATCTTACTGCGCTGAATCAGTGAGACTATCTCTGTTCGAGGGGCCGCTATGCCATTTCGATCTTACTGCGCTGAATTATTGAGACTATCTCTGTTCGAGGGGCAGCTATGCCATCCCGATCTTACTGCGCTGAGTCAGTGAGACTATCTCTGTTCGAGGGGCAGCTATGCCATCCCGATCTTACTGCGCTGAATCAGTGAGACTATCTCTGTTCGAGGGGCCGCTATGCCATTTCGATCTTACTGCGCTGAATCAGTGAGACTATCTCTGTTCCAGGGGCAGCTATGCCATCCCGATCTTACTGCGCTGAATCAGTGAGACTATCTCTGTTCGAGGGGCCGCTATGCCATCCCGATCTTGCCATGGTGTTCTTTTCGGGCGTGCTACGAAAATAAATCACGTATCTTGCGCGCATCCGAGGTTGCTTATATTAATGCATATCTTGGAGTGGCATAGCCGCCCCACGTTATCGATCTGCGGTTCCGTATATTAATACATATTTTGGCGTGGCATAGCCGCCCCACTTCATCTATCTCACGAAGTATGTTTGGCAGGTATTATTATATCATCGAATTTCGTGGCGCGCGAGAAACGCAACGACTGCGGAGGCTGTTTTCTTTAATGCCATGATGACCATC
>NW_003207934.1:0-1376 GCF_000006405.1 Perkinsus marinus ATCC 50983
ACGACTACGACTAGCACGACTACGACTAGTACGACTACTACGTCGACGACTACGACTAGCACGACTACGACTAGTACGACTACTATGTCGACGACTACGACTAGCACGACTACGACTAGTACGACTACTACATCAACGACTACGTCTACGACTAGTACGACTACGACTAGCACGACTACGACTAGTACGACTACTACGTCGACGACTACGACTAGCACGACTACGACTAGTACGACTACTACATCAACGACTACGTCTACGACTAGTACGACTACGACTAGCACGACTACTACGTCGACGACTACGACTAGTACGACTACTACATCAACGACTACGTCTACGACTAGTACGACTACGACTAGCTCGACTACGACTAGCACGACTACTACGTCGACGACTACGACTAGCACGACTACGACTAGTACGACTACTACATCAACGACTACGTCTACGACTAGTACGACTACGACTAGCACGACTACTACGTCGACGACTACGACTAGTACGACTACTACATCAACGACTACGTCTACGACTAGTACGACTACGACTAGCACGACTACGACTAGCACGACTACTACGTCGACGACTACGACTATCACGACTACGACTAGTACGACTACTACGTCAACGACCACGACTAGCACGACTACGACTAGTACGACTACTACGTCGACGACTACGACTAGCACGACTACGACTAGTACGACTACTACATCAACGACTACGTCTACGACTAGTACGACTACGACTAGCACGACTACGACTAGCACGACTACTACGTCGACGACTACTACATCAACGACTACGTCTACGACTAGTACGACTACGACTAGCACGACTACGACTAGCACGACTACGACTAGTACGACTACTACGTCAACGACCACGACTAGCACGACTACGACTAGTACGACTACTACGTCGACGACTACGACTAGCACGACTACGACTAGTACGACTACTACTTCGACGACTACGACTACGACTAGTACGACTACTACGACGACGACTACGACTAGTACGACTACTACTACGACGACTACGACTACGACTAGTACGACTACGACTAGTACGACTACTACGACGACGACTACGACTAGTACGACTACTACAACGACGACTACGACTACGACTACTACGACTACGACTAGTACGACTACTACGACTACGACTACGACTACGACTACGACTACGACTACTACGACTACGACTACGACGACTACTACGACGACTACTGCGACTACTACGACTACTACTACGACGACTACGACTACGACTACTACGACTACGACTACTACGACTACGACTACTACGACTACTACGACGACTACTACGACTACTACGACTACGACTACTACGACTACTACGACGAC
>NW_003205340.1:0-801 GCF_000006405.1 Perkinsus marinus ATCC 50983
GCACATGATCAACTTCATGTGTTGGTGACAATATGAGAAGTCTGAGGAATTTTACGGGAAATTCTTATTGGTTTTTGTACACTTCGCGTACAACCTTGTATACCTAGTGAAGAAACTCTTGAGCCTAGCTGAGGGAAGTATTCCAGTACTGGAGACGGATAGGGTTTGCTCAGGTTCCTTGGACTGGGACCGCCAGTTTTTCACCATGGATGATAACCTATCCACTGCTGTCAAGGAGGCCTTCGTAAGCTACGTTGTTATTGGGTAATGAGACGTGACTGTATGTCAGGTCCGGTTTTACGATGAAGGCAAGATCTATCGTGACACTAGGTTGGTCAATTGGTGTCCCTATTTGCGCACTGCACTTAGTGATCTTGAGGTCGATCACATCGACATCGATAAGAGGACCCTCCTCTCGGTAATCGTAACCCCTTAGAGTTTGCTCTATTGCGGTTACTCTCAGATCCCTGGCCTGTCTGATGCTAAGGTAGAGGTTGGTGTTTTGGTGGAGTTCAAATATCCTCTCAAGGAGGACCCTACCAAGTAGGTTCCGATGGTGGCAGCTAGTGATGGTATTTTCAGTGTAGGTTTGTTCATATCGCCACCACCCGTTTGGAGACCATGCTCGGTGATGTTGCTGTGGCTGTTAACCCTAAGGATGATCGTTTTACTTACCTTATTGGCAAGGAGCTCGTCCACCCCTTCATCCCTGATAGGAAGATGGTTGTCATCGCTGATGACTACGTCTCTATGGACTTTGGTACTGGTTGTGTGAAGATTACACCGGCCCATGATCCCAAC
>NW_003212995.1:0-1180 GCF_000006405.1 Perkinsus marinus ATCC 50983
AGCTATTGCCAATATCATTATTGGCTCAGGCATGGCCATTGTCATCGAGGGCAACTTGACCCAGAGCCTCGCCGAAGACAAACTCACTCCTCTGTCGGTCTTCTTCCCGATACAAACATTTTGTTGTTAACGCAACTCAATGCTTTGTATCCCGCTTGAACTAACTTTTCGCAGGTAGTTCGTTATGTGCGCTTGTGAAGGCAGGAGTATTAATTTGCAAGGCTATGATGTCGTATTGTAGCCCCTCCGAAAAGAGGCTTGCGCCTGTGAGTATCTTTCGAGGCACTCGCAAACTCGACTGTGTTGGGGTGATATCACGTGTTCGTTGATCACGCGATTCTTCTCTTCAACGCATCACGTTAAATCAATTAATAAATGCAGAGAAGTGTTCGAATCACGCGCTCAGTCTGGTCGCGATATTACTATGTATCTAAGCTCGAATATTTCCGAGTTATGAGTTTTTCCCCGAGACCGAGCTCGTAATGCCGTTGAGCACTTTAATTCGGGGAAAGTGACTCGGTCCGAGTTCTCGGGAAAAGCCCCCGGGAAATCGACTTTTCCGAGGGACCGCACTTTAATCCGTGGACTCTCGTAGTGGGGTTTTCAAGGCTCGGAACTCGGTAACCGAGTACTTGGACTCGGAACTCGGAACGCCTTAGCACTTTAATCGGCTCCTGGTGACACCGGCTGACACCAGGCGTGTCCAGCTCGGGAGCGGTCCGTGTATCGCGTGATGCGATATATTATTGTCGTGTGCGACCCACTGGTCCCATCTTCCACGTAATCCATTTCACATCAAAGTTACTCTCGGTAGCGGGACCGAGTTCACACAAGGAACACGCCGTGTCTTACACGGTGGAGCCGCTCCATGATCGGTGGAGAGGCTCCACCGTGGAGCACCGTAGCTATGAAGACCACTTCACGCGTGCAGATCGTTGTGCTTCGAATCGGAGACTCCAAGTGAATCGGCTTCATGTTCATCTCAAGCATCAACCTGATCTTCATCGTTCTGAGCTTCCACAACTACGTGCTCGTCCACGGCTCAGACTGGGATATGTACGGCCTATTCCTTACGCACAAGCCTTGGCATACCGCCTTCCTGGTTCTCGACTTCAGCGTAAAAGACAACACTGTAATCATGGTGGTGACAAACGCATCTGTCGATCCGATGAGAGCCCCC
>NW_003206604.1:0-2770 GCF_000006405.1 Perkinsus marinus ATCC 50983
AACAATAACAATAGCTTACTATGTATATGCTCATTACCAAATACTCTTCTTTCCTGCTGTTCTTCTTGTTGTCCAGAGTGTTGTATATTGAGGTAACTCCATCGTTGTTCTCGACCTACCATCATGAACATATACCCCCACTACCCCTACTACCCTATAGTACATATCTTCAAGACCCTATCCCTCCAAAGTGCTATCTGCCTTTTCCTAACAGTAAGATTTGGTTGTAACCTAAAATGGTGTAACTACTCTATAGTATGACCGACTGCATCCCCCCTACTATAGTACGTATAAAAGGGAGGGAACTGATCGAAGCTGAAGTGCTCCTCCTCCTCCTCCTCATCAGTATTATTATTATTATTCCGACCCATGTGTAGTAGAAGAAAAGAAGAAGAACTCCTGCAATTATTAGATGGCTGGTATCAGGAGCCTAGGCGAACCGCAGCCCCAGAGATTCGACGAGGACGAGGAGGAGCATGATGATGATGATGATGATTCTTGTTGCACAGTAACATTAGTACCCTAACTAGTACTATTGGTGACTACCTGCTGTTGTCTATGATAGAGTATGGTATGTTAGAGGTAGGTCCTAAACTCTTCGGGACATGAGGATATCCTCATCCGACTGCATCATAGTCATCATAAACCATTATAGAAGCACACTCTCTTATTGTTATACAACACATACCCAGACCCTACAGTATGTTGTTTTATTATTATACAACACATACCCAGACCCTACAGTATGTTGTTTTATTATTATACAACACATACCCAGACCCTACAGTATGTTGTTTTATTATTATACAACACATACCCAGACCCTACAGTATGTTGTTGTTTTATTATTATACAACACATACCCAGACCCTACAGTATGTTGTTTTATTATTATACAACACATACCCAGACCCTACAGTATGTTGTTTTATTATAATACAACACATACCCAGACCCTACAGTATGTTGTTTTATTATTATTATACAACACATACCCAGACCCTACAGTATGTTGTTGTTTTATTATTATACAACACATACCCAGACCCTACAGTATGTTGTTTTATTATTATTATACAACACATACCCAGACCCTACAGTATGTTGTTGTTTTATTATTATACAACACATACCCAGACCCTACAGTATGTTGTTTTATTATTATACAACACATACCCAGACCCTACAGTATGTTGTTGTTTTATTATTATACAACACATACCCAGACCCTACAGTATGTTGTTTTATTATTATACAACACATACCCAGACCCTACAGACGATAGGCAGCATCTCAGTAAGCATGCTTCTTGAATTCCTTATCATCATCATAGTAGTAGTAGCTATGAGACTAATGATAGATGAGGCACGACGATCGAGCATGACCATGTCACCATCTCTTCATCATTCACCCTTCATGTGCCTTGAAAGCATGTCAACATTAACGCGATAGCCAATGCAACAACAACAAGAACAACATCATTATCAACAACATGCATGTGAATCCCAATCAATTACTCTGGTGAGTACATCTCCATCATCATTATCGTTGTCGTTAAGTTGTGGTATCACTAATGCCCTCGAATATACAAATAAATGGCTCTGCATTGCTCAGCTTGAAGGTTATTGACAATACATGCTTCTTACAATCAGCAAGTGGAGTTATAGACAATATCATATCCGTAAACATCAAATCATCGATGGGTCTCATTATTTCTTTTACTACTTCCTTAATATCTTCTCTAATTGGTTGTTGTAATGACATATGAATAGTACCGTTAACTTCGCTTTGTATAGTCATATCGCTCTCGAATGACCAGATGAAGGACTTATTCTCATCTAAGGGTCCCCCTGGGAGGGTTGCCTTCAACTTTAACCTATGTGGAGTGATTATCTTAACCGACACATTGTCGGCAGTTGAACAATAGTTATCCTTATGGGCATTGAGGTCTATATATCCATTATATGAGATCTCATGTAAAGTGCTCAGGTCCACGTTGAGTATGTGACCTTTAGCACTATTCACTACAGTAGGCAGCAGCAGCAGAGTGATGTAAATTACTACGATCCATGCTACAACAGTTATCATCACGCTGCTGTTTGTGAGGTATAGTGCCATTATTATTAACACTGGTTAGTAGGAACTTGATATTCGAGCATGTATAATGATAAACCGCTCGAATAGTTTATTTCCAAGAGCGACACGGACTCTTAAGGAGTGTTGAGCAGCAATATCCTCCTTTCCGCATAGAACTAGTCCTCATCATATCCATGACGTTCTGTAGTTAGATGATGTAGAGGTATACATTAATATCGCTCGATGATGAGTATGACGATATTATTGTCGGTGATAAGAAGATGGGGTATGGGATTTATCAATGCCGCCATGACTTGGACTAATGTTGTTAGGTATTTACTTCAGTTGAATGGGAGCTCGGCGGCGGCGGCGGCGGTTCGATTCTAGAGTTCTACGTTATTCCAGTGAAACGTTCTACTCATATGGACAAGGTTGATCATCGCGTTGGCAGGATGACGTTATTAGGTGGACACTTTAGGGAGATGATGAACAGAGACTAGGGGATAGTAGAACTAATAGGAAGGGAGGAGGAGGAAGAGTTCGGGGAGGAATGGTATCGGGGATGCTCAGGGATAATCATGATTACATCGCCACAAGTAATGATGATATTCGTCAAGAGCATTATGCTACTAGTAATAGAAGGGAGCATAAAGATGATAAGAAGAGAAGCAAGAAGTAGCAGTAGTAGTAGTAA
>NW_003216263.1:0-1209 GCF_000006405.1 Perkinsus marinus ATCC 50983
TAGGCGCCGGTATAAGGTGTCTCCTGTAAATGTTGTGTTGTATCTTGAGCAGCTGTTATTACTGTAATCGCGTTGTCAATTCGAGAGGATATCATAATCACTAGCAACGGTATTATAGACGTCATTGTCAACTGTATAGTTCATCTCACTATGAAGGATATCTCTCTGGTTAAAGGCCCACCTGATCCCGACGAGACCCGAGCTAGGCTTATGGCTCGGCTCGCTGCCGTTAATACTCTACCTCCCAAGGGGGCGTCCGCCTTTCGATCACTTGGGGGGAGGCGAGGCTCGGGAGGGCCAGCCTTGGTGATGCCCCATACGAATGTCAGACCGATAATGACGCAGGACGGAAGTGGAAGAAAGCTTTCTTGGGGCAAAGCAAGGATCGCAGGGACATACAAGAGGCCACCTCGGGCGGTGCCCAAGAGCCGATTTAAGAGGCTGAGGGGCCCCACGGGTGTTGTGAAGACTTGCCGTATACAGGTGAGGGAAAACAGTGTGGTGGGAGGGTCTAGTAGTGGCGCTCAGGAGCCGGAGGAAAAGCCGAAGGAAGGTCAGTGGTCGGGACCGAAGGACTTCATCAAGTACCTACTCACTCGTGACACTGCGACCGATGAGTTCTGCTACATGACTCGGTAGGACTGGGCTGTGAAATAATGAGCTGGGCCTATCCTGTGAGAGTCTGTGAAGTTCGCGGCGGCCATAGGGTGTTTTTAGTGGTATTTTAAGTAGGCCGTGTACTAAGCGTCCAGTTTTCCCGGGCTGGTATGTGATTGAATTGATGAGGAATGGGAGTTGTTTGCTATAAGAATACTCACGAGGGTTGAAGTTGAACGCACTAGGCCGAATCTCGTCAACTGATGGGTTCTCCTCGGCCTGCACCTCATTGGACTTGCTGTAGGTGTGAAGGCCCCTACGATCTGAAAATAGTGTCATTTGCGGACATAGATCCTTACGACTACTCGACGATCAGTGAGTCTTAGGGGGGAGGCGGAGCGGAGCGAAGCTGTTGGTCGTTGTAGGTATGCGAGGAATCACCTCCTTCCGGCGTAGATGTATTGAGTTTACGCCTCTACATGAATGGCAAGAGGATGAGGTTTTGTATAGGAGGATAATGAAGATTCCCTTTTTCGCAAAGTTCCCGAAATGGAAATTTGTGACAGTGTGGAGGACGACTGTGGTGAAAGAGAAGATTCAGCGGTGCCGGGG
>NW_003212728.1:0-1338 GCF_000006405.1 Perkinsus marinus ATCC 50983
AGCACGGCAAGGAGCGCCAGCAAGGTCCAGAACTTCATGTGCAGCCGTCTTAGAAAGCCCTTGCGGCTCCCAGCAGTGGCCTTAGAACTCGCGAGAAAGACCTGACACAAGGATCCATCACAACTTCGCCGTCTTGGATATGGCGTATTGCTTACTCTTGGCTGATCGGGAACATCATCATACGAGGAGTAGAAATCTACTATGTTGAAGGCTCGGTGATAGTTTGTTACTCGAGGCTGAAAAACAGGTCGCAGGTTCAATCCCGAGCCACGGCATTAGTGAGAACATTCTCGATGAGGATATCCATTGAGACTCTATTAAAGGTCGATTGCAATCTCATTCGCATACTTTCTTCCTCTCCCTGACTAAGGGTTGTTCCGTGTCCCTCGCTGCACCGTTCTCCAAGGCATTCTCACGATGCGAACTGAAGGAGCGGGGTGTTGGTGTCCGCCCAAGATGTCTCGATAGTAAGAAGAACGGCTGTGGAGACTCGCTGGGACGGCGAGACTCTATGCTCGACAGAGATGATTGACGTGCAAGTGGCGGTGGGTCCATGGAGGGAAGTTAGAAAAAGACCCAAGGTGCCGCCCTCAAGTAACTTCAAGATAACCGAGAGTCAGTCATATATAAAGCCAGAGTCTCGACCGCTGTATCCACAACATTCGTAATACAACGGAGCTCATATCACATTCATTCGGCGAGCTGTGACACATTTCGACAGTCCCCCGACAATCAGCAGTAACTCGGAACTCCCGATGAGCAATTAAATAGTAATGATAGTAATCACACTGACCGTGGCTCGGTACATCACCACTGCAGTCGGTACATATAGTCTTCCGTACCATGACCAAAGAACTGGTTATACACACGCATTAGGACCATATTGGACACTTGAGGGGAGAAGATCGACGGCTTCCGAGTAGGACAGTGCGGCCGATATGGAGTTATCTGAACAGGAATACCACACCAAAAGGGTTCCTGGACAGAGTGAGTGATAACCAGAAACGACTCACCCCGGCTGCAGCTCTCCGCGAGTCGTAGAGCATATTCTCCTGCGCCCTTGCTATCTCTTTACTCGCCATGGTTACAGCAACAGAAGCGAATGCCACTCCGGTCGCCCACGGTACGAATGCGAACGCCATCTCTTCAAAGAATATCAAGCCGAGAAAAAATCTTACCACAACTGCAAGTACTTCCCAAACAGTTCATTCAAAAGCTGTAACCGCTCCCAAGACAGCGCGGAGGGACCGGGCAATGTCTGGAAGTCGCATCGTATGTGATCCCCAATATGGCGACTATAACGAAAGACGGTTATTCCAATCGAGCATTAAAAATGGA
>NW_003213891.1:0-899 GCF_000006405.1 Perkinsus marinus ATCC 50983
ATAAATCGAGCAAATCAACAGCCATCATAGGGTCCTCCGTAGACGCGGCTCGCTCATTGAGGATATTCATAACGTGCTCAAGTAGAAGCTCTGCATATAATAGTTGACAACAGCCCGAGACTCCTAATTCACCTCTTGTGAAAGTCCCCGTCTCCTCGTCCGCATCAGCCAGTTTAGTTGCAGTTGTCGGTTTAACCACTAAGTTTATCAGCGCTTTCGTTGGAGTTTCCTATCAACAGTTCAAAATATGAATTGAAAGAAATGTGGTATCAGTTTCCCATTCCTATCAACAATAAAGTTTCACCCTAGTGATATGAAAAACATATTCCACGACTACTGCATATCACCGCGAATATCGCGTTTTACACCGAGTACTACGCCACCAACGGGAGAAACTCCAATAAACCACCACAGCTAAAATACGAATTGAAAGAAATGTGGTATCAGTTTCCCATTCCTATCAACAATAACCTCCCACAATAGTATATTAACTATAATAGAGTCTCACCCGTTTTACGTGAAGTGGCGTAAAACTATTTATAACACGAATGGATCTATGGCTAATTATTAACATAATTATATGTATATGTATACAATAATATCAATAAGGTAATTATATTTAATATAACATATTTATATATGTTTATCTACCGTGAAAAACGCGATATTAACAATAGTTGCGGAATATGTTTTTCATATCACTAGGGTGAATCTCCATTATATTGTATTATTAAAAACGACAAACTACTGATTCATCTCCCTACCAAGGACATTTAATAAGGTATAGAAGTCAATAAGAGTGTAGACGATGATTGCATCCTATTCAATGGAGTATTGTGTTTGTTTCTGTGCAAGATGTCTCCTTTCCCATTGCTCCGTGTGGCAGTGCATATCTTAGC
>NW_003208021.1:0-1156 GCF_000006405.1 Perkinsus marinus ATCC 50983
CTAAAGAGCCCGCAGTTGACTATACGGGTTATTTTCTCGATTGCCTCAACGATCGATTTGCTTTCACGCAAAGACAGCACGCTTCGGACCCTCGGTGTGGATTTCAAGATGGGGATGAGGGTACCAAAGCTGTGCTGTCGATGTCCTGTAGTTTGGGGTTGGCGATGCACACTGAACGGCGATTATAGAACTTGGCAACGGTCGTACCCGAGTTGATCAGACTGAGGATGAGCAAACTGGTCACTTGCGCTTGATGGTCAGTGGAGACCATAATGCACCGCGCTCGGCCATTTTATGGCGAGCGAGAAATGCACTGATTCAGGGAAATCCGCTTTGTGGTCCCAGCCTGGCGCTGCCAGGAACTCTGCTGACCTACCGTTCCGACTTCTATGATAAAAGTTTTATCATTCCCAGTTACGTTTTTACCTCTCCGGAAAGCTTGGGGAAAGTCCTTGCGCTTATCAACCATCGTGTTCGGCAGGGTCTGCCGCATCTAGAGCAGGAAATTCCCTCAAGATAACTGAGCTCAGTCCCGTAAAGTTCTTTCTCGCTTCAGAGACTATTCGATGGATCACTGCATTGCAACGTTTGCAATCGAAGACAGAGAGATTTGTATATCAGCTCGACACGAAGAGCGATATACGAGTGTTTCTGCGAAGTGCGAAAGGAGATGATCTCTTCATGTTTCCTATGTTGCACAAATTGCTCCAAATTGCCTATATAGCAGTGCAAATTGCAGCAAATTGCAGCAACATTGCAAGATCACTTTGAAAACGCCAAAAGAGAACACCCTGTGTAGAGCATCCCAGCAATACCTGCTACGATGGCAGCGGCAGCCGAAGTGCCCGTACCGGCGCCATACAACCCACCAAGATCTGTTTCAAATATTCTGTAACCCGGAGCGGCAATATCAACATCTGAGCCGAAATTACTTCCGTCGTAAAGCTGCATTTTGGCACCCTTTGTTCCTGCAACACAGATAACTCCTTCGCTGAGTAGTTCACGGCCGGAACAAGGATAGTACTTGACCTTGTCCATGTCCATATGCTTATTTCCTGCACCCAACACAACGAGCATGCCAGCTGCAACGACTGCGTGAATCCTCTCCATCAGGATTGGGAGGGGTTCTTCGCGGCCAAGCGCAAACAAGACCACT
>NW_003204954.1:0-4678 GCF_000006405.1 Perkinsus marinus ATCC 50983
TGCGAACAGTACCGCGGCATCAGCTACTGTACAGGACACCATCACTCTCTCAGACTGGCACTTCAACGATATTCTATATACTCCATTATCATTCTCCGGAGGCTCCACTACTGGATCACAAGACAAGCTCTGACTAGTCTGCTGCCGCACCTAGCCATACCACACCAATGTCAACTCCCCCTCCTGTTAAACTTACTTTAATATAGCGTCTAGCAACCATCATAGTAGATGCACTCCCTCTACCCACATGATCAACCCAGGCCTGCTCCAGCGTGTGAACCGCAGAGTTAGTGCCCATCACCACATTTCGACAAGAATCAATAAAGTCGTTATCAATTCTAATCTGAGGATCTTCAAGACCCCCCCAACGGTAAGCAAACTCCTTCACAAGATCAGCATCGTCGTGCTTTATAGTAGCATCTTGTTCATCACAAGCCGCCTAAAGCGAGGACCTATCCCTCTCGAGGAAGCAACCTCACCTACCCTAACCACGTATCCACCATTTCTATTCGCAATATCAGCCGTAAGTGGCGCGCACACATGTACCATAACTTTCCCAATTCCATCCTCAACCTGATTAACACTATCACCGACCTACCCTACCCCCCATCGTCACCTCCAGAGTTCTCCTCAAGACATCAGCGTTGATATTATATTGCACTTTAGCGGCCAGTATCTGTCTTGGTGTTCCGAGACGGAGGTTACTCCCCTGCACTGTGGCATACGCCTGCCTCAGCAAACTGCCGTCCATCTCCACCTGTAAAACACATACACCCGAGCGAACAGTAGGCAGGAGAGCTCACCACTGGGTTCTCTAGTTGGGCCCAAATGATTCCAAAAGTTATACACGCCGTGATCGTTTTGAAAACCAACTTCACCTACCCGAGAGCGAATAGACCTCCGACCCACTACTCCCCACCAACCTCTATGGTACTCTCCAGGCGCTCATCGGTGGAGCATCTCAAAGTGAGGTAATAACGTTCTTCCTTGTAGACCATCGACACGCCTGTCTCCTCCTTCAAAGACCCGCAGAAGTAAGCCGAACCGCTTATCTACAGTATCATCGCCAAGCACATATCCAACCTCTCGGAAGTCACTCACAGTGAAGATTCTCCCAACCACAGCTCCAGAAAACGTATCCTTGAACACTGCAGCTGTATCAACTCTTTCAACAACACCACGACCACCGAGATCAGCGCCCTCGAGGTGCTCCAGATCCACCTGGGGAGGCACCTGCCCACCTCCCTAGAGCCCTTGACCTACCGCAACGTACTGTCCCCACTGCTGGGCAAACTCCTTCGCGTCTTTCTCCCTGTCAAATATGATATCAACCTCATCAGTGCGCTCTTCCATCGTAGGAGTATCACCCCGAAATGAGAGGCCGCATCTTGTGCGAACCGCGTGCTCACCTGGAAGGCCAACATTCCCGACGATGACGGTAGTTACGACCCACTTGACTTCAACTGAGCAACTGTCCAAACCTTCCTACAGGCGTACCAAATCTTCTCCTCCGTTTTCGTGCCCTCAGGCCCAACCTAGTCAAGAGCACATCCCAACCGGTGCTGTGGCCCTGGGAGGACCCTACAGCTAACCATAGTAGCCTCACACGATCCTCTCTAGTGAACCGCTCTCGAGTGGCTGCTACCAGTGCGTACTTAGATGCCGATTCAGTTGTCGTGGAGGGTCTTATCTCGACCCGAAGAGACGGTGTTATCAAGGCTAGATTGACAGACACCTGAGAGTAGCATCCACAATGGCGAAGAATTTCGGGGCGGAGGGAAATATTTACATCAGCTCTGAAATGTGACCATTCCGATGAGAACCTCCAGGCGTCATCCTCCTCCTTGAATCTGATACCAACCGTCTTCCCTTGGCATTTGGCATTCACGACGTAGGTGTCGCTGTTGCTATCGTAGTTGACGGGCTCACTGACGCGGTCACATCTGATGCGACCGTTCAGGCCTTCAACCTAGAAGGTAGCAATAACGTAAGAAAATACTGGAACCGAGAATCGAACTCGGGACCTACTGCGTGTTAGGCAGTCGTCATAACCAACTAGACCATTCCAGCGACAAAAACCCATTTCCAAAATCGAGCTTCATTACACTTTAAACCCACCTCGATACGTCCACGTACAATCCTCTTCCCCAAATCGCAAACGTCAGAAGTGGCGCGAAGGAGCGCCCCACTGAACTCTCCCGAGTGGACACCCGAACTTCTCGATATCAAATCCGCCGCAACCTAACAGGAACGAAATATTTCCTCCCACCTTGCGAATCGTGCAAGTCGCACCTCGCTGAATCCGCCCCATTCAGCGGCAAACTTCTCAGCCTTTTGCTCCGTAGCGAAATTGATGTCGATTTCCGTCGTGGCACACGAGGCCTTCACCGTTTTACCATCGATGTCGGTCACTCCCGCACACAAGTGCTTCTCGCCAGACTTCATCTACATCATCAGCAACTTGGTAATTCTCATCGAGTGAGTGAACTCACAGTGAGTATACGTTCAGTAGCCATCTCAGTGGAAGGATTGATGCGAACCTCAGCAGAGGCCACATCTGAGCCGTCCAACTCAGAGGAGCTTATTGGCACCTAAAACTCCATAGTATAGACTTGATGATGATAATCATCGTACCCCTAGAGTGTATCCACCCCAGTTGGCAGCGAACATCATTGCAGTCGATCTTTCCTTGAACAGCAAGTTGAAGGTTTTGCTCATTTTCTTTTCGTGCGTGCAGGTGAGCTCCAACTCAAAGCGACCGCTGGCTTCGATCGGTCCGGAACGAACCACTCCACAGTAGAGCTTGAAATCCCCCAGCTGACCCACATAAATCACGCTACGTAGACCAAAGTGAACTCACAGTTATCCTTCGTAGTTTGGGAACTCCATTCTTGTAACGAACGTAGGAAAGGCCTAGGTCTTGCTTCACGGCCCACCATGTGGAGAAGGGGTTCTCCTCTACCCAGGCGTCGCCGACTACTTCCGGGGATACCGTAAACTGGAGTATTCACAGAACGATACGAAGAGCATCATTCACCAGGCACTTACCGTCTCCAGGCCTCCCCAATTAACAGCGAACATCAGAGCATCGTATTCATGCTCGAAATAGAGGCTAGTTGGATGGGCATCACAAACGGTCGACACTTTATAGGCCGACTCCTCAGTGTCCTTCCTAGGGGAATCCTTAACACCCTCACAACTGTGCTTTGAGAAGCTACCACGATCATCTCCCACCAACTAAAGGAGGGTATATAGTAAGAACGAGGGCGACCACCCTTACCCAGATGGATCTCGGGTCCTTATTAGTGTTAGTGGCCTTAGCGATCTGTGATGCCTCCTTAACACCATGTATGACCACCTTATGGCACTGGTCAACGATGTCATCAGCAACCTAAGGCAGGGTCTACTCCTATACAGTACAAAGAGCTCACATGTTCAGTGATAGGAAGACTCCCCTGAGTCCCTGAGGTAAGCAGGGATAGGGTCAAGATGAGAACAGTCCGGACAGGGGAAGTCATAACAATAGGAAAAGTGTTTGCCCGATGATGGTACTGGAGTATGGGGATCTTGCTCACTCGTGTCTTCTTACTTTTCCTCAACGTTCAGTAAGACGTAAAACTCGATCTTCGGAGTGCTTCTGAAATCTGGGAGAGGTCTATCGAGCTCGCGGCCTATTTTCGTGGCGCGTGCCAGAACGAGGCCACTGTATTGAGTTATGCAGGTGTTCGCTCTTAATAATGTGCCGCGAGGGGACAGGACCTACCCCTTCCGTCTACCAAATGGTGGAGACAGCTCGGGAAGATATACACGAAGTACTCGAGTATCACTTCGATTATGTATCTCCCAAAGCTGGTAACGCATGAGCACGCATGCACAAGAAGATTCTCATCCATTTTTAGGCAAGATATGGCACAAATCGACGACGGTTGGGATATCGTGTTTCCTTCTCCCTATCATAACCGGGCCTGCCTTCATTCTCCAACACTGCTTCTTAGGAGCTCTCGTCTGTTTGGTAGAGTCCTTGGCAAGGTAAGGGTGGAGCACCTCAGGCTGTCGAACATGCTTGGATTCATTTCAGTTTCGCTGCTGACTATGTGTTCATAGAAGACCCTGCTCACTCTTCTCAGCGGCTCGATCGCTATATGTGCATCGTGTTTATCAACGTCACATGGTACGACTGTATCGTTGGACTGGACTACTCAGTAAGTCTCCTTCTATTATTATTGAATCCATGTTTTAATGCCTCTCTCTGTTTCACCATGGATCGCTGCGGCAAAAATGAAGCTGTTAGTTTCACTGTTAATAGGAATTGGGGATCTACCTGATCCAATCATCTCAAATTCAGCTTACCGGGGGGGAGGATGGTTATATATTAAAAGGAAATTATTCGCCTCTGACTCGTGCAGCCTTGGTCAGAGGCGGATAGTTTTCTTCTAATTAGCCTTAGTAAGGCTTGGGGATGAGCGGTTGTAGAGCTCTCCTCTATGGTGATGGAATATTAATATCATCGATGCTCTGGGAACTACGAGACTTATTTTTCCGATGGGTCTTGTACCAGGCCTCACGAAGACGCAATGCGGTATCCCTTGGCTCAAGTGTTTACTAAATGGCATCGTTATCTACTCACTCACCACGGCAGAATGATAGTGTTGCTACTACATTTGTAGTCGACGTGTGC
>NW_003209339.1:0-1298 GCF_000006405.1 Perkinsus marinus ATCC 50983
TCCCGTTCATGTGACTTGTGGAATTTCATAATAGATAGATGCCAGTTGTTATACAACATGACAGTATCTCCATAGATTTTTATATTATTTTTATATCCATAGATCTATATAATATTTTTATGTCCATGACAAGTTGTCGCTGGAGGGTTCGAACCCTGCAACCCATCTTCAGCGAACAACCCAGCGTAAATTGCTGAAAGGTGTAGTTACGCGTCGAAGAGAAAAACCTGGCTCATCGACGAGAGCAGCTGAGAGACTCAGCTTCAGCTACTGGTGCACCGTCGGTGCTGCACCGACGAAGAGGCCCGAGTCGCCAAAATAGCACATAACGCCGTAGCGCTCTCATTCGAACCGAAACGCACGGTCCAACCCGAAGGCATATCGAATGTGTTAAGATCACTTTGGGCCCCTATGTAGTCCGTACCCAGCAAACAGCCAACCTCAATGCCCGATACAGCAACGAGAGGAGACGTGTTGCTAACTAGGCACACGTCGACTACAAATGTAGTTAGCAACACTATCATTCTGCCGTGGTTGAGTGAGTAGATAACGATGCCATTTAGTAAACACTTGAGCCAAGAGATACCGCATTGCGTCTTCGTGAGGCCTGGTACAAGACCCATCGGAAAAATAAGTCTCGTAGTTCCCAGAGCATCGATGATATTAATATTCCATCACCATAGAGGAGAGCTCTACAACCGCTCATCCCCAAGCCTTACTAAGGCTAATTAGAAGAAAACTATCCGCCTCTGACCAAGGCTGCACGAGTCAGAGGCGAATAATTTCCTTTTAATATATAACCATCCTCCCCCCCGGTAAGCTGAATTTGAGATGATTGGATCAGGTAGATCCCCAATTCCTATTAACAGTGAAACTAACAGCTTCATTTTTGCCGCAGCGATCCATGGTGAAACAGAGAGAGGCATTAAAGCATGGATTCAATAATAATAGAAGGAGACTTACTGAGTAGTCCAGTCCAACGATACAGTCGTACCATGTGACGTTGATAAACACGATGCACATATAGCGATCGAGCCGCTGAGAAGAGTGAGCAGGGTCTTCTATGAACACATAGTCAGCAGCGAAACTGAAATGAATCCAAGCATGTTCGACAGCCTGAGGTGCTCCACCCTTACCTTGCCAAGGACTCTACCAAACAGACGAGAGCTCCTAAGAAGCAGTGTTGGAGAATGAAGGCAGGCCCGGTTATGATAGGGAGAAGGAAACACGATATCCCAACCGTCGTCGATTTGTGCCATATCTTGCCTAAAAATGGATGAGAATCTTCTTGTGCATGC
>NW_003200606.1:0-1026 GCF_000006405.1 Perkinsus marinus ATCC 50983
GTGTTTCGTGAGAAGTGATGTTGTCCTGATCAAAGAACATATGCACGACCCATTGGGGAAAAAATCTCCAAGTTTCGTTCACGTCGGACCCGAATCAGCTAAAGTCATGATCACTTCAAACGATATGACGTACTTGGGTATAAGTACTGTAGCTATAGCCATAGTAACCGATGGGAATGCAAAGAGGAGACCCATGGTAGATGGTGAAACGTCACCCAATACAGCTAAGAAGTGCTCTGAGAGAACCTGGAGAAAGACCCTGGGAGAGAGGGGAGAAGAGGCAACCTACTGGATCCATGAACCCGAAGGCTGAGCTGACTAGCGCACTGCAGAGAACTGTGATTAGAATATGCCGCATACGGAGCACCTGACAAGAGCCTCGTAGAACCTAGCTTAACCGCATTTTTGGAAGATTCTAGATTAATGGAGTTATAGATTCTCATTGAAAGTATCACGGATGTGATCATGGATCTAAGTTGGAAATGGATAGAACATTGCAGAGAACGGAAACGGGTATGACAAGTGGAGACGAGATGTTCAAAACTCACTTCGCTCACTCCCACGACCTTCCGACCACTCTGAGCAGCACCATCACTAGTCGGCAATGAGGCAGCCGGGGGTATCGGAACCCATGTGGCTAGCATCAGCACCTGACATGAATCTTATCACAAAGAGCAAGACAATATCAACATACCATGACACCGAAATGAATAGCAGTGAGCACAATAAAGGAGGTGTGGAAGCCACCCACTTGGAATAGGCCAGCACCTGAGTAAGACTTGTTCAATCCGAATCTCATGCGTGCAGTAGTCACCGATAGTCGGGCCAACGGCAAAACCAACATTCCCTATCAGCTCTTGGAAGGCGAATATCTTCTCTATATCTCCCGGGAACAACCTGTCCGGGATCCTCGCAGCTGTGATCATAGATACTCCATTCATACTCACCTAGCCATTATCGCAGAGGTAGCAGAATATGTACAAGCAGCTCCAACGCCTTGAACGGCTCGGAAAGCAAGGAAACTCC
>NW_003207677.1:0-3913 GCF_000006405.1 Perkinsus marinus ATCC 50983
AGGCTGGAAAGCCTCCATGCAAGCAGCAGCGCTACGCTGCGTTGGAAACCTGATTGATGACGTATACGGTTATGGACGAGAGCACACCAACTTGACAAACACAGTCCCACGAAAAACACCCCGTGCATCTAGATGGAACTCGATGCTGACCGGAGGGTCCGGAAGGCGTTCTTGCATCAGAGCGTTCACGATCTGGACAAGTAGACCTCATACGTGCACCAGGAAGCGGTGGTGCTACCTCTGTCTTAGTAACCTCACTTGCCAGATTCTTCATTACGACGGTATCGATCTCAGTGAGAGCCTTGGTGGCTCGACGACGACCCTCCTCCCCTCGGGCAGACGGTGACAGCATGGACGTAGGTGCGCCAGACGGTGACTCAGTGAGGTCTCTTTGACCTTGCAACACCGCTAATATCGCTGCACCTACGACGTGAGGAATGCCCGTCTCTGTTGGGGTGAAGGCTTACCTATATCGGGCTCTAGTAGGGCGCTAGCAAGAAGTGCCGCTTCAGCTTCGGGTAATGACATTATCGGGACAAACCCTGTTAGAGGCAGTCCCCCATTTCTGATCGCGCATCATTGTCATACGAACTCGCTGGTTCAATTGCATGATAAATGAGGTACTGGCGAGTTCTTCGGAAGATTCAGCGAGCAGTCGTATCTACCCTGCCACCAAGCACTGTACGAATTCACAACACAAAAAAACGTCGACGAGGATCACAATCAACAACTCTATCTGTAAAGCAGGCTGACGAGTGAAATCATGTACCGTGCTATTTCAAATATACTCACTCCACTTGCGACGATAGACAGGCATCCCCCATCATACAAGCCTTCGAATTGTCGAGGCCAAAGATCCCCACGCCATATACCTACACCATGACCACTTCCAAAGTAAAAGAACTTCGTCGTGGAGTGGTATTGTTGCGGGCACTCTACCATCACTAGCCACGTAAACTCGTATCCAGGTAACCTATAGTGTCTTCATCAGTCCCTTCAACATCACAGTAGTACTCCTCAGGAGATGGATTGTAGCCTTTGATATCGCTAAGTTAGCGACGCTAACCGATTGGGGTCTAAACTCGTGGACTTTCCGTACAAGCGCTCTCTTCCCCTCCCTGCCTTGAAAGCTTCCAAGGCTCAATCCCGAGCTGAACCGTCGGCACCATTTGAAGTCTCCGTAGACAGATGGTAAGGGTTAGGAGTGCCAGAAATGTTCTTGGCTGCAACATGGTCAGATAGCAAAACGCCGCTATCAGGTCCCCAGCCGTGTTGCAAGCTGCCGATCCAGACCCGAGTCCACGGCACCGACCGTGGATACTCCTCGACGATTCGTGAGACGTTGTGGCGGACCAGCGAGACGGCATTTCAAAATGGTGCTTACGATGCGTTGAGGAAACGCAAGATTGTCAAGATCTTCAACAACACTGTTTTCTCAAGGTTGCTGGCTCTTACCACATGGAGACAACGCAACAGTTCATTGAGCGTAGTCACCACTCTTCCTACGCTGGTAAGTCGGTTTACTGCTGCTGGTCGGGGGAAATTCATGCTGTACTCAGCCAGCAGTCCACGCCGGCTCAATTCCTCCCAACGGGTTTTCTCAAATGGAGGACTTCCTGGTCCAGACGAGATCGAATTCGTCAGCTCAGAGGCTATCAATCAGGTAGTGTGTTGAGAAATTCTTCCCCTCACCAAAACTGAGGTAGAGCCTACCGCCCCTCCCCATCGGTCAGGTTCATGAACTCGAAGCCCAGAGGGATTCCTTGCTGGCTGAGATGAAGGAGCTTAAGAGAAGACGGCACCAGAACGAGATAGGAATTTGGAAGACTACGAACCAGCTGGATGAAGGCAACCGCCTGGTGATGCTCTTGCTGATGTTCTCGACTCTGGAGTATAACGCATTTCAGGCAGTTGATCTGGCGAGAAAATGCGAGATTTTGGATCGCGAGAACGCTGCTAAGAGCAATTCCTTGAAGGGAGCTCGAAGGTATGGAAGGATGAATGAAATGCATCATCTCCCTGGTGTCGTTTTCAGAGACTATAATCGAGCTGAAAAAGAAGTCTCTGAGCAAGAGAGGTTCAGCGAGCAGATGTCGCGGCAACTACTAGACATCAAGGCCGAGGTAATATTCGCAGTAGTTGTCGTGAGACTATTTCACATTTTGAGATCATCCGTACTAAGCCTCATATATTGTCCGCTCGGAAGCAGCTCGGCGTGGTTGAAACCGAGAAGGATCGCGTAGTCGCCAGCGTTGGTCGCATGGAAAGGGAATATAGGGTAATGGAAGGCTCTTCTGTACCGCACGAAGCTGAGAATTTAGGCTACTTCATCACGAATGAATGAACTCACACGTCATAGTGCAGAGCTCACTCGAACTCTGCAGGAGGCTGTGACTGATGGTAACCTACATGGATGTAGTAGAAAGCCTTTCGGTGCGGCAGCTAGATAGTAACCTCCATGCTTATGCTGGTTGGTATACATACAGTGTTGGTGTCCACTACTACGATTCTGTGATGTGTTCAATAAGAGATGGTATGTGATGGATTGCCCCGCTGCTATCTGGATGATAGTGATATGTTTGGCTCACGGCGTTGGCCAGCGGGTCTACTCTTCCTACCCTTCTGTTTTGCGAACCCTTGCGGCCTCTGGCTGGAGCCGGCCCAGTTGCACTACCTGGACGATCTAAGGGGGGCTGATGGTGAACAGTTCGGTGATATGCGTATTGCCTCCTTTGAAAAGGGAATTGGTTTCGCCCATCAGGTTATGTATGTGTTAGTCGGTGTGGTACGAATATCCATGATCCAGTTTGTCCCAATACAGTTGGGATAGGAGCATCGTGCTTGCTTGAAGACAGTGGTAGGAGAGGGTTGTCACCTGATCCTCACCGTACTTCACCATCTGGTCACATAGGTTCTCCTGGCGTGGACTACTGTATCGGTACATGTATCACAGCCCAGGATTGTGATAGTAGCGGAGTCAACGCGAGGAGCTACCGATGCGTCCATGGCACTCGTAAGTGCTCGTCTACTCGCATTGAATCGTGGGACCCATCCTTTCACAGCTGGGTCCTCGGGGTTCCACGGCATTTGTGTTCATGAAGCTAGCTTTAAGGACATGCCTGGAATGGGAGTGATGAAGCAGCTGAGTTTCATGGTAGTCTCGATGCTGGCGTGGTTAGTTGAGGGACTGCCAGTGTCTCAGTCACAGTCGAAGTTAGTGCAGCAAGCCCTGCACCCATCGCGAGTGGGGAGAGTCTTGCAAGAACCAGGGGCCACGGTACAGGATAACAACAACAACAAACAACGTTTGCAGACGTAGGGTGAAGTAACGTGTTATTCATAGTAAGTTGAGATTGAGTGCAGATTAGCAGCAGCGAACGCAGCACTTGACGCCCTAGGACGACGGTATGGCTTGACGGCGGACCACGATTATCAATCACTGAAGAAACATCTTAGTGATTTGGGAAAAGGTCGTAGTGGTGAGCACACAGAGCATTGCTTATTTTGACGACACGAGCGTAGCTCTACCGTCCCCACCACTTTTCGACCCGCCGAATATCGAGGACAGCCTGGCGAACGGTGTCAAGGGCGCTGTTCACACGATGCTTCATCCCTTGGAATCGGTGAAAACAGCTTTAGGAGGGGTAGAGTTGTCCGTATCTACGCTACAATACAGTTGGTGATCGACAGGTCCCTAGTGCGGAGACTCATTCTCATTGGCCGCCGCAAGTCTCTGCACCTAGACCGGGTCATGGTGACAGCTCAAGTCAAACCGTCCATCATGCTGGCGGCTTCGTATACACTATACAGTGAGTATTTTGTAATCAACTGACTCGGCCGATTGGGCTTATTCAGAGTCATCGTGATGATGTGTTCTCTACTCTTCTGGGCTACATCTACCAGTGCCATGTCA
>NW_003207677.1:4013-22546 GCF_000006405.1 Perkinsus marinus ATCC 50983
CTGTTCGACAAAAGCACCTCGCACGAGACTTCAGCTGTAATTGTCCAGCTTGCTCTGAGGAAGACGACGATGACTCGGTTGTTATCATGCCATTCACCTTGCAAGATCGGTTGCACTTGAAGGTGCTCGAGCCGATGGACCGTCTCGAGAAAACTGCCGAGCTCTTAGGTGAGGACAGGAGCGTAGCTCTTAGAGTTCACTTAGCAGATGTTTCTCAGAGTCTCAGAGTGGCGACCGGCGGTTCCTAGCTAAAGACTGTACACACATTATGACGGAGCGCTGTCGAGCTCTGCTCGAGATCGGACAGTTTCAGGCCGCCGCTGACCAGTGGAGTGGCGTTGTGTCCTTTTGCCAAAGTCATCTGCCTCCCAACGATCCCTACCTTGCTGAAGTGGCAATCAACTACGTGTTCAGTCAAGTCCTCGCCATTGCTACTAGTGAAGACGAGCAGCATGAATCGACGATAGACTGCCCTGTTGATATTCGACTGTGTCTCGAGTTGGCCTTTGGGCCTTTTAGTGCTATCAAACCATTCGTAGTCGACGAGGTTCGAGCACTGGTATCGCCAGTAGTTGGCGAGGATAACGTTACTGATTGGTTACAGCAAATGCTGAGCATAATCGACCCCTGACGTCGAGCCTGTTGAGTTTTGTCAGCAACCACGGCACAGCATAACCAGAGGGGGAACTCCCCAGAGATGGGAGCCTCTTGAGCCGAGTCCGTCTAGAACGGTGTCGTGATGACCTTATTAGATCAGAAATTGGCAGGGCCTTCGAACGGTGTGGGTTCGCTGACCAGCTTCCACTTCGCATCGTGGAAACAGACGTTCGGAGTACTTTTTGTGTCCACATGTTAACTCACACAATAATCCTCCACAAGTACTGGGAAGTAAATACTACCAAGGGAACTGGTTGGAGGCGTTGTACCGCTCCAGAAGCTGTTTCACGAGGCAGTGATCATCCCACACCGGAGATTATTCCTACAACAATTACAACTCTGCCATCATCTGTATCCCAGACTCATGAATGTGTAGTTATCTCGATGACCATGCACACAACTTACTTAGACTTTTTCCCCTATCCAGTGTGTTGTCACATTCCTGTGGACGATAGTGAGATGAGGACGCGCGTTTGTAGTAAGAATCCGCGTTGTGGCAGGGTTTCTGGAGTATTCTAGTTCTCGATTTTCGCGTAGACTCTACGCCGGAGAGTTCGGCCGTATGCGAGACTGTAAAGAAACTCAATGCAAGTTCGAACAAAGACAACAGTTATCAGTCATCATCACTATTTATAAACGTCTTGATAGTGATAGTGAAAGTTCATAACTCATCAGTATTTACAGCTAATGAAAACACAATTAGTCAGACGTAGGAAGCTGTGCCTCGAAAGCAGCTGTATCGCCCTTCTCCAATGCCTGCTCCATCTGAACGATCTTCGAGCATCCAGAGATCATGATGTTCACGAGCTCGACCTCAGACTTGCCAATTCTATCACTATTGGAGATGTCCCAGATACCACCAACACTGGCGCTGTCTACTCCAGCACCACCACGAGCTTGAAGGTGCAAGGATTTACAGATATCCTTGAAGTCGGGCCTAGCTGAGAGTAGTGGGACCTTCACCATGACAGATGCACGAAGACCAGTGCCAAGGTTGCTTGGACATGTGAGGACGTAACCGAGATGGTCATTATGCATGAAGTCGTAGCCTTCTTGCTTAACAACCTCCTGCACCTTGTTAACTGCATCACAGAATCGAGTGAAAACAGTCTTAATGTCGGCACCCTTCTGCATGGATATGATTCTCATGTGGTCTTCTTCATTCACCCAAACTAGGAAGTTCTTCTGATCGTTGGCGAAGATACCACGAGCATCCGGCCAGTGTCGGCCCATACCAGACGACAGTAAAAGAGTAGAGTCAGGCTCTTGGAAGAGGAAGTGATCTTCACGCATTTGATGCTCCTCAGCGGCACTCATTCCCCCAGGCTTCTCAGGATAGCTATCCGAGCCAGCAAGCGGATAGTAGTCACCAGCCAGGTCTCCACCCAAGGCTTTCAGTGCCTTAGTTAAGACTCTCTCGACCTCTCTCCTCTCTTCTTTGGTGCAAGATGGTGGAAGTCTAATTCCACGCACACTGCGACCCGTCCTCACTCTAGTGGATATGACGTAGTTTTGAGAAGGATCAATTGGAGTATCGAGGAGTTTGGTATAGTCTAGATCAGTGGGGTGCTTGGCATCAGGAGGGTAACCACCATGGCGTTGGTCGATGACAGGATCGAATAGCTCTTTGAAGACCTCGTAGCTCTCCTCATCACCAGCTACCATACCGACTGTTTTTATCATGGGATGCCCCTTGTTGTCCATCCCGGTTTTGATGCACTTCGCGAGGCTAACTCCGTTCGGCGTTTTCTTGTCTTTAAGTTTGGCATATATCTCAGGATCAGCCTTTAACACGTCGGCCATGACACTATGATGCTCAGAAAGGTCTGGCATGTCAGGTGGGCAATCTTCATGGGGGAATCCAGGGAACTCGTCGTCGCCGAGGCCAGGCATGGTCGAGTAGTCAGGGTGATCACCAGAAGACGATTGAGTGCTGGCAGGTTTGAGTGCCTCGAAAGCAGCTGTATCGCCCTTCTCCAATGCCTGCTCCATTTGGACGATCTTCGAGCACCCCGAGATCATGATGTTCACGAGCTCGACCTCAGACTTGCCAATTCTATCACTATTGGAGATGTCCCAGATACCACCAACGCTGGCGCTGTCAACTCCAGCACCACCACGAGCTTGAAGGTGCAAGGATTTAGAGATATCCTTGAAGTCGGGCCTAGCTGAGAGTAGTGGAACCTTCACCATGACAGATGCACGAAGACCAGTGCCAAGGTTGCTTGGACATGTGAGGACGTAACCGAGATGGTCATTATGCATGAAGTCGTAGCCTTCTTGCTTGACAACCTCCTGCACTTTGTTAACTGCATCACAGAATCGAGTGAAAACAGTCTTAATGTCGGCACCCTTCTGCATGGATATGATTCTCATGTGGTCTTCTTCATTCACCCAAACTAGGAAGTTCTTCTGATCGTTGGCGAAGATACCACGAGCATCCGGCCAGTGTCGGCCCATACCAGACGACAGTAAAAGAGTAGAGTCAGGCTCTTGGAAGAGGAAGTGATCTTCACGCATTTGATGCTCCTCAGCGGCACTCATTCCCCCAGGCTTCTCAGGATAGCTATCCGAGCCAGCAAGCGGATAGTAGTCACCAGCCAGGTCTCCACCCAAGGCTTTCAGTGCCTTAGTTAAGACTCTCTCGACCTCTCTCCTCTCTTCTTTGGTGCAAGATGGTGGAAGTCTAATTCCACGCACACTGCGACCCGTCCTCACTCTAGTGGATATGACGTAGTTTTGAGAAGGATCAATTGGAGTATCGAGGAGTTTGGTATAGTCTAGATCAGTGGGGTGCTTGGCATCAGGAGGGTAACCACCATGGCGTTGGTCGATGACAGGATCGAATAGCTCTTTGAAGACCTCGTAGCTCTCCTCATCACCAGCTACCATACCGACTGTTTTTATCATGGGATGCCCCTTGTTGTCCATCCCGGTTTTGATGCACTTCGCGAGGCTAACTCCGTTCGGCGTTTTCTTGCCTTTGAGTTTGGCATATATCTCAGGATCAGCCTTTAACACGTCGGCCATGACACTATGATGCTCAGAAAGGTCTGGCATGTCAGCTGGGCAATCTTCGTGAGGGAATCCAGGGAATTCGTGGTCGCCGAGGCCAGGCATGGTTGAGTAAGCAGGAGCCACGCTTCCGTTCAACTGATTGTTGCCATTAGCCGGTTTCTTCGGCGCAGTCCTCTTAGCACTCGAAGATTGCGCACCTGCGACAACAAGACCCTCAGTCGAGCATGCAGTAGAAAACGACAATTGTTCACGAGCGTCGTTGGCAATCAGAAGGATGCGTAGAGACAACTCACCTCTCTTATCAATATATGTTGCCATGAATGTGAGGGGATTTGATGGCCTTTCAGTGAGAAGCTGCTGGACCATCCCTTGTAGGAACTGCTGAACTTGGAAGTCGTCGAGATACTTCTTCGCGTTCAGAGCGGCTTGATGTCGAGTTTGGCGCTGGGATTTCCTGAGAGGGATTGACACACGTCACTGTGCGAGTCCGCGCAAGAACTGTGCGATCTGTATCTAGCATCACTCGCAGCTTAGCTGATAGTAGTCAGCAGTAAGTAAGGAGATTGATCGATGGGAAGAATATGTAGGAAATACTACGCAAGGAGATCTCGCTATGTACACTATGGCGAAACACTCGGCTGGAAGTATGCGAAAGACCGCAAATGTGTCTTCGGAGTGAATGCAGATGAAGAATGTATGCAACACACGAACAATGGGGCTGATGGGACAGAAACGAAGCCACCATTTTTCGGTGATCTCTGTTAACAAGACCGATCCGACCAGCGTCTTACTTTTGTTTGGCTTGAGGGTCAGTGTGGTTAAACGAGAGAGACAACTCAACGGTAGGTCCTCCAGCCAAGTTATGGAGGGTCACCGACTGTTTCTGCTCACCAGCCTCTCGAAACTGATGAAGGGATACTTGACTGCTGCCGACCTGACCAAGACCAGTACAGGGGTATAAGGGAGAGAGCTGGACTGACCTGAGTGAAGAGGTCGACTTTGCAGGATTCCTGGGAGTCGGAAGGAAAGCGCAAAGGCTCGTTTAAGCGCAGAGGAGCTTGACGTCTGGTCTCGCCAACTCTGATAGACAAGTAGGCTTTATCTGAGAGGAGCAAACTGCTTGTGTGAAGAGGCAGGCCGCCACGACATACCGGGTACGTTGGTTGCATCGGTCACTGTTATATCCATGATGAGTGCACAGAAGAGTTATGGACGCAGGAGGCGACTAACACGGGAGGGAAAACGTTCTGAAGAACTGAAATGACAGGATATGAGCTCAAGAGACGGTGGACTTAGGAGAATTGAGACTTCTGTGGAATCCTGCGCTGATTGCGCGCTCGCCTTCATAATCGATCTCTCAGAGTTCTGAGCCGGACCGTCAACATGAGCAGATCGAACATGTAGTCCCTCGTCACTTGCTCAGCGGGACAAGATAAGTCGATGCGATAACTAGGGAGCAGCAGATAGTTGAGACGAAAAGAGATAGTTCATCAGCGGCTGCAGATCAAGGTAACTAGCTTTGGTAAAAGTCAGGTTACCAAATTCCCGGCGAGTGGCGTGTCCTCCGTTGTCGACAATTTCTAGTCGTTCGCAGAATCGACCAATGGTTCCGATCTGAAACCGTAAGATACGGCAAGATTCCGGGCGCATTGCAACTGAATATGCGCTGATGAAAGATGCAAGAACTTGCCAGATTCGCTTCGCTTTCCCGTATTGTCGTTAAGTGGGTACAACATGAAAGTTTCCGGTACACACCTGACGGTCTTTCGTTAATGGAGTGGTAATCCTTATTCGCTCGCTCTCTTCAGCTCGGCACTGGCCAGGACCCTGTCTATGTACCTCACCAGTGGATTCCTCTAGAGGCGTGATTCACCCACTGCCGCAGTATCCAAACAGACAACTCGAGCTCGCTGCAGTGAGGGCTGGGACACTCGTGCAGCTCTACCAACGTGACTACTGGTTAAGGCATGCCAAGGCCTCGTGTTGTTTCAGAAGTTTTTTACTGTAATGGCTAGTAGCGTCCCCGCGGTGAACGGATTCGGGGACTCGGCCTTCACCTTCGACCCCGCACCCGCTTCAGCACCACGACCGGGAGGCTCCACTCAATCACCTTTTGATACAAATTTTGATCCCACACACAGGGGAAGCGGCACTAATGTAGCACTATCGAGTCAACTTGAAGGTCGTGTCTAGTTCAAGCTGATAGGTATCTGGGTTCGGTGCAGTGCCAGGCAGCAGTTTTCCAACGACAGCAAACGCCCCTACCACTACAGGGGCTCCGGGCAGCGAGAGAGCTGCGGACTGTATTTATATTGACTTCGACATTCTGGGTGATGGGCAGACAGATCCCAAAGAGTAGGGGCCGACTATCATGAGGTCCTAAGGTTATCTCCTACAGGTTATTGAAGTCGCTGAAGGAGCAACTGGCTAGTCCCGAGGCTCCCATTCGTAATACATTTTCAACGTGAGGGTGTTAATGGGACTGAACTTGTCAGATAACGGCATGTTTGGTGTATTCGCGGACAAAGCTCAGCTGGAGGACGTGCCCTCTGGTTCTCCAAAAACCGCTGCAGAACCTCAGCCTGGCAACACGACCGGCGGGAACGGTAACAAATGGGAAGTGAAAAATCGCAGTAGTTGATAAAGTTGTGGTAGAGAAGACTGCTGGGGTATCCTCGGACGTGGACCAGCTGGCAGTAGAAAGGCGTTTAGCGAGTATCGAGCTCAGTGACGCCAAGGCTGAAATTGAGGACCTCAAAAAACAGCTGCAGGACTCGGGTACCACGATCGGCTCCCTTTCCTTCTCAATCGAATACTTATCGTAGTGTCGGCGCATGAGTCGTCTATGCACCAGTTGACCGAGGCCAGGAATCAACTCGATGAAACTATGAAGCAAGTGGCCAAGCTCGAGGTTAGAACGCTGTTTCAAGTTCGAGTCGCGGAGTGGTATTGGTATTAGGGAGAAGTGAACAGCTTAAAGAGTCAGAATAGGTCTTTGACGACGGATCTGAGTAATGCTAAAGAAATGTGGATGAAGGTACTAGGGGGGAGATACAGAATGGACGAGTGTTGGAATTGGAATGGTAGACCACATTCTGAGGAAGTTCTGGAAAATTCTTATTGGTTCCAGTAAACTTCTACCTTAATTTCGGTGTGAACTTCTATGAGTGAAAGCGAACATATATTTTCGCAACACTGGCTGAAACGACGCTGGTTGGGCTTGTTAGGAGTCTACACGGGCGTCTAAGCTCCAGGACGAACTCAATACGAGAGATGACCAAATAGCTGAGGATTCACGGAGGCTAGCAGAGATGGCAGCAACTAATGAGGTGCTTTCCTGCATTACCATCAGTCGAGTCGGATTCGGTGGTCAGGCGCTGCGACGGGAGAATGCTCAATTGAAGCAGCTTTTCGAGGGCTCTGAGGTGGAGGTAGCGGCTCGGGCTAGGGCGGCTGAGAACACCTTTGGACAGATGAATGAGAGGTTATAGTCTATGGGGAAGGGGACGGGGTGGAGAAAAGGTCATTGGCAGTTACTTTGGCGACTCGCGGGTGCCTGTGACGACCTCGAGGACCCCAGCGGCTATGGCGTCCAGTCTGGAGGAGATGGTGGCTCCTCAGACTGATGGGCTCATGAGGAGGCCTCCAACTACGGCTACTACTGCCTTCACGCCGACCCAGACTGGCCGATTGAGTAGTGGAAGCAACTGTACATGGATTCCTCTACTGTATGTCTAGGCACATCTGGGTCGCCCCCTAAGACGACTAACTGGGGAACGACGACAAGGTTGGCCCCTTCGGGAGGTGTCAGCGCTGGGGCCCTTCTACCTCATCATGTGGGCGCCCCTGCTACTGTGGAGCGCTTCAGAGCTCTCATTGGGGCGCAGGAAGGAGTACTGTATGAAGATGACATATTACAGGTGGAGACGTTGGTCGTAGAAGTCTGGGGTGATCGTGTACTTTTAGATCGGCTCGCAGTCTTCATATTCGTGCGGCATGGGGGAAGGGCAAGTGAGCCTTTATTTTGGCAATAAGAGTACTACCGTGTGCAGCGTGTTGGCGGTCAGTTCTTGTCCTGTTAGGTTCCGGGGCGTTGGATGGTTTTACCGTCGAGTTGATATCAGGGGATGATATTACCCTTACACCTACTGAAGCGGTGCCCACGGCTATCCGGGCTAAGCAGCAGGTAGAAGCGGCTGGTGAATGAGGGCCGCCCTGAGTGGAAGTGACAGCAGATACGATTAGTGGTGAAGGTGGCATGCACTAAGCCGACTCAGCAGATCCCAATGATGAGTGTAATATGGTCGGGTTCCGAGAGATAGTGGTAAAGTCACTAGTACTAGGGAGTGAACGGCGTTAGGGCACTGCAGAGTCCTGGTATCCATGACTGTGGTCAGAAAAAGCTCAATTGTGTTCATATAGACGCCTCGTTGAACCCACCTGAAACACGTCTCACACCCTTTTCTATGGATGTATCACTTTGCACGATACTACTGCTACGACTACTCAGTGTTAACTCTAGTACCACTATATTCTATCATAGTCTCTCTCCTTCAGATGCGTTTTTTGCTGTTCGACAATACCCCGCGAACGCTGTCCTTACGGTTGCCTATTCTTCTGTCGAAGTTCATGGCACCAGTAGACATACCAAATGCTGCTGATTTCTTCAGTATGTGGCGACACCATATGTGAGGACCCTCTTCCACTCTGCCTCAATCGACACCAAAATTCTATCAGATATCACTTGTCTGAGCAGTCCGCCGTAGTGAGCATCACAACATCGTACGATTGTCGAGATAGTCTTTTAGCGCTCGCCCGATCGGCAACTTTGGGAGGGGTAATAAGGACGGCAGTGGTTGGGAGTATGGACCTGCATCATGAGTAGGTTCTTCGGCTACATTCACAGCTAGATGCAAATCCCAACAATCTAGTCTTCTGTGGTAAGTTCCCGGCGGACAGTCCAGAAGGCATACAGTGCTTCACTCTGCCCAATGCTACGGTAGTGATTTGAATTTGTGATTGACGTTCATTAGCGCCCCCGTAGGTCCTGGTTCGAATTGAAGTTGGTACAGGGCCACAGCATGCAGGGAAGGCGAGAGTCGCGGTAGTGTCTTGATTCACTAGTTGTGGAGAGATCATGCCTTCGATGTAGGTGCGGTCGTCAGAACCTCTTGTCGCACTAGCAGTTAGAGACGACCTCCTACTTGCGTTTGCCGAGCTGCCAGTAGATGCGGAACCTAACGATCCCAACTTCATTACCTGAGGCCTGGGTCGTACCCCTGTCGTCGCCTAATATTGCTATTACTATCCTTCTGCGCCTGTGAGAACCTCTGCTACATTGGGCCAGCTTTCTTCTATCTGTTCGATTTGCGTTGTGGAGTACGCGGTCAGGCTACAGTGCTCAATGCAAGCTCTCGGTATATCTAGGGTAGTGTGTCGGGGTCTATGTTGGTTTTTTTCCTCAACTGAGCTCAGGAGTTTCGTTATCGCTCCATAGGATTAAGGCACACGACTAGAGTGCGCCAGAATGAGGAAAAACCTCCTGAGATTCCATTTTTCCTGTGTCGGGATTACGTGTGGCTGATATTGTGTATATTTTGCCCGATGTAGGGTTTGTCCCTCTCCCATGTGGACAGGACGGTCTTGGTTCATTCGAAGTGGTAGGCTCTATGGTAGCTACAGTGCCATGGCGACTAGAGGGGTATCCACTGATGTAAGTCAACGACTGGAGAAGGCGGTCAGCGACACTTTCGGGCGTCGGCACACGTACTTGCGGCTCTCTTTGACTGATAAATGCAATATGCGATGTCAATACTGCATGCCACCGGGTATTTACGGGGAACATGATGAAGAAATAAGGTACTTGGGACGTGGACTGGGATGGCTTCTAGATTGAAATGTGTACTGCTATCAGGCCGCCATCGGCAGACTATCTCACTGTAAAGGAGATAGTCACATTAGCGTCGACTCTCGTGAACGATCTTGGTGTGGATAAGATACGTTTGACCGGTGGTGAACCGACGGTAGTATTGGGGACATCTGAGCAGCTTTGGGTTTTTAGTATTTTTGGATTCATGAGCTTTACTCGAGTAAACTACGACTTGGTGCTTTCTAGAGGAACTTCGGGCCTTTACGGTATTGCTATGGTTGGATTCAGGTCCGATCCGACTTCCCCCAAATCATACAGGGCATAGCTGAGAGTTGCGGGGAGCGTCTCGATCGGTTCGGTATCACTACGAATGGTGTGCTTCTCGAACGCTATCTTCCCGTTATGAAAGCTACCGGACTTTCCCATGTAAACGTATCTTTGGACACTCTCATTGCTGAAAAATTTCCGATGATTTCAAACCGCCCCGACACGTATTGGAATCGAACTCGAAAGCTCATTGATAGAGTTAAGGACGATGAAGATTTCCGCTTGAAGGTGAACTGTGTGGTGATGCGGGGGGTTAACGATGATGAAATTCTCGATTTTGTTCATCTTACTCGAGATGGAAATCTTGAAGTCCGATTCATTGAATACATGCCTTTTGCTGGCAATAACTGGGGTTCTGGCAAGCTCCTGTTGCCCAAGGAGGAAATATTGAATCGGATCTACGACGCTTTTGGTGTTGAGAACATCACCGTGGTAGATGAAGTGGATCCTCACTCGACAGTGGGGAGAGAATACCGAGTGAAAGGCTATAAGAGTACCTTTGGTGTCATCAGCTCGATGACTGATCAGTTCTGTGGCGGCTGCAACCGTATAAGGGTCTCCGCGGACGGCCTGCTGTATAATTGCTTGTTCGCTTCGGCCGACTCGGGTGTGTCCTTACGGGACGCCATTAGGGAGGGGAGGCCACTCCGACCCCTTCTTGAGGAGTCTCTGGGACGCAAGGCTTGGGCGTTGGGCGGTCGGGCGGATATGTACGAGTTGGGTGAGAAAGCTAGCGAACTACGCAACATGATGAAGATAGGTGGCTGAGGTGGTGACCTTATCGATACTTTGCTGTTGCATTACCGTATGATTTTACCGACTGTTTCATTACGTTGTAAGTTTCACTACTCCGCCGTTCCGAGTTGTCAGTGATTGAAGACATCGTCGCACTCGTTGTATCCGTTGGGCCTCGCATTGGTTTGGGCCAAGGCGATCCAATACAAACAGTTAGTCAAAGGGTTGTGCATTACATCTGAGCAGATCACGCATCAGTATCAGCGTCAACTCGAACACTGAAAATTTTCATACATAGTTGCATTATACGACTCAAGGTTGCAATTGGAATCCGAGGAGGAGCATTAGCCTCCAGCCAGTAAAAGGTCTGTGAGGACAATCCCCGTGCAAAGTACGTGTGTGAGTGACAATATGAGGGTTCTGAAAAGTTCTCATTGGTTTCTATACCCTTCCACTCATACTGTAAACTTCCATAACATATTGGAGAAACTCCTAAACCGCAGCTGATGGGAGTGAACATTTACTCCAACATCGTCACCGTGGGTGAGTTGATCCTCTTGCAACGGCATGCATCGTGCAACTAAGCGTGCGTTGCAAAGATTTGATGCGGTAATGTTACTCCGACCCAAGGCATGTCTACAGCATTGACAAGATTCTTCTACATGAGTTTCAGACAACAGCTGTGATCTTCTCGGAAGTCATCGAACACCACAATTCTCAATGAGTTCGCAGCGAAATTGGAATATTAACAGAGAATATGATACAGGGCTAATTCATGGTTGACATAAATACGACTAAGTACAATGGTTCAACAACAACAACAAAGTCAACTATGGCAATTCTCATCTATACGGTCCCCTCCCTCTCCTCGTTGCATAGTAACACTAAACGGTAGCCCGACTGTGGTCATGTCCAGTCGAGACATCACTGATCCACGAGCTTATGAAAAAATTATTCTGCCAACCCTGTTGGGAAGGGGCGAGCCTGAGACACCGGGGGTCGAGGTTGGACACGTCCACATAGGAGGCCGGCTCTCTCCAGGACAACTGAGAAGCTCCTCCAGACGTCGTTTCGCTCCACTGCTTCTTCTTGGAACGTTTTTTCTTATTTGATACTTTTTCTGGTGAAGTTAAACAACCCCCAGACAGTACAGCGGCGACCGGTGTTGTGGTAGCGCTGGTTTTACTCAGCACAGAGAGACCCAGATGGGCGCTAAGTTCACCATCTGCAAAGGCTACCTGTCGGTCAAGGAAAAATAAGACCTCGGACGCAATCACAATACGGAGGGCCTACGCAGGGCTCCTTGAGAGAGTAGTTAGCAAAAAGCTTCAGCTCATATTTATTTCGAATCCACCGTTGTAGATGTTGGGACACGTCTGGGTCTAACCTATCACCACCACCATTCGGGAAAGTCCTTCCGTCGGGCTTATGAATATGTGGTGGAACGTTGTATCTGAGATGCCGCGAAGTGACCAAGGAGTGGTATGTGCTGTTGGACTTACTCGTAGTATTCATTACCAACCTTATTGCCAACAGCATCAGCCAAGGCCACCCACTCGGGCTTCCACTGGTCTATTGTTGCCGACTGGACAAACGTAATATGAGTACCAACGCCACGATGCACACCGGCACAGTTGGTACCTGGCTGGGGACGTTGAGGCGAGGGTACAGCGTGTTGAGAATATTACAGATGAAGACGCCTATATTGACTGATGCCCATCGGGGGTTGGGGGCATTACAGTCTGCACAGACCGCGTTTTCAGGGCGGGAGAGGATCCGCTCGAGCTGAGGGTTCATTGGCACAGTGGGAGTGCCCATCACTAGCTTGCAAGGAATAGTGCTGAATATAGTGAGGTGGACAAGGTGTCACAAGATGGCCGAACCCAACAGTGCGGAAGTACTACACTTGTTAGACGGGTGAATAGCAGATAAGAATCTTCCACTGGAATTGTAGAGACATGACGTTTCTGGCATTGTTCGCCATAACGAATGAACGCAAGGACGCTCGATGATCCCGAGGAGGATTAGCCAACAAAGAGGCTTTAAAAATATACTGTATAGATGGAACACGTGATTGGGTTGAGCCCTCGTATACTAGGATGAGGCGTATCAAATCGGGCAAGCAGTAGTCGAAAGAGTATGACGTAAGCAACACGGTAAGCAAGAGAATATAGTGAGGTCGTATGAAAAAGGGATAACACCACTTCATCATGAAGAAGGGCTGAGCTCCGACAATTACAATGGAGAAGGGCCTACGCAGCCTCGCCCCGAGTAGCAAAGGCGACGATATCTAAGTGCCACAGCAATGGTGACTGAACTGACGGAACCTAATTAGATATGCTCAGTCGGGATGAGTGATGATGTTGGGGAGAGACATGTGGATGTGATGGGAAGGTCGGCCTCGGCTTCACCAAGTGCCTCAAGTTACTACCGATAGCGCATGTTGCTGCTATTCCCCGCATAGTTGTACCTTCAGGGTCGAGCTAGAAGAGGGCGAGCTCTAACGCTGACGGTAGTAACCCGGTGGGCAGTTCTTCCCAAGAAACGACGCCTCTGAATACAGGAGGGCAAGAAACCCCTTCCTCTCGAAGGGTCCATCTCGAATCAACTGACCACGATATTCGAGGGCGTTATGATCGCTTTGAATACTCTTCACTGGGAAGAGCGCTGCATAAGGCGGGGTAACAACACTTGGTCAGAAAAGGCTTACTCCGTCGAGGCCATTACTCCGCAAGCTGACACTGTGAACAGCTGATAAAGCTGCAAAATAACTGTGGGCGTCTGTAGGAGTCAATAACGAGATTAAACCGTACCGTAACACGACAACTTCATGGAGCACTGATGAAGCCGGCGATGGTCATACCATGTGGCATGCCTCGTACACAACGAGCACTAATTAGTATGGGGACTCACGAGCTAACAGGTACTTACGGTGTCGCCCTTTGGAACGTATCGATGACAGATAGAGCTCCGACTTCTCCTTCTTCTCATCGAACATCTCGGGCGGCATCAGAGGCTCCAATGGGGCGATCAAGACTTCGTCCAGCGGTATGGTAGACGTCGCCGGCTCACCAAGAAGTCTTACCGACTGCCACACTGGCGAGGCCACCTTAGGCAAACACCCCAGGGACCCGACACCGTCTCTCTTCAATGGTTGGGGATCAACGAGACTGGGCACTCGCGTTATCGAGAGGTGCTCCCGAAGTGGGCAGAAGAAACCTCTCTGGCTGTGATGCTTGGGTCTGCCGTCACTATACTTGTCCTCTTCATCCAACCTCCTACGACCGGTAACGTCGAGGTAGATAACTCGACCCATGGGGGATGGAGGAGTACGTTGGCGTTCTTCCCAGAGGATACCCAGACCACCATCGGGCTCCTGTGGCCCAGCAGACACTGGTTTCCGTACTGGTGGTGCCACAGGAGGGACCGGAGGGGGTTGCGGTGGCAGAATGATCCCAGGGGGCGGGGGCAGTGGGCCCTCGTGATACGAAGTGGGAGGTGGTGGGTGGTAACGTGAGGTCTGTACAAAGGGCGGGGCGTTGGAATTCAGCGGTTGACTGTGTGGTACGGCCCTCCAGTTAGCCGATATTGGCTGCGCTGGTCCCTGTTGTGGATACCCTACAGGTCTCATCGGCATCATCCTTCCATGATGAGGATAGTGTTGTCTTATATAACGTTGTTGCGGGTAGGGTCCAGGATAGGGCTCGATGGGCATAGGCTGGTACTGGTGATGATAGTGCGCCATGGCTTGCCTTGCCACCTGGTCAACAGGCATTCTGTCCATGGGCACTTCCCACTGATGAGGACGATACCCCTCCCCCATAGGCGGTAGTCGTGGGCCGGGATGCATATTAGGGTTGTGGTAATGTGTCGGTTGTGGTACTTGGTGCCGCATAGGGTTGATACCAGGTGGTACAGAGTACCCGCTGGGCCCCTGTGGGTAGTTCCCGGCGCCCGTGAAGGGTGACGAGAATAGTATAGCCGGGGGAATCTCCATACGGTATGTATTAAAGCACGCCGGTGGGGAGGGAGGTGCCGGTGGAGGCTGCAGCTGATGGTAGCTAGGCTTCTTGGTCATCACCTCGGGCAAGGCAAACGGCTGCGGTAATGGGGACAAGCCGTATAGCTGACCGCCACCATTTTCTGGGAAGGCCTTGAGCTGGTCCCTCTGGAGGCGTCTTAGTGCTTTCTCTCGTTCATACTCTTGCTTTAGTTCCTGGTGGTCCTTACCCGCTTCCTCCGGTCTCCTCTGTCGAACCATCGTGGTCCCCATGACGTTGTAGCGCTGTTGGGCTTGCCAGAAGCACTGAGTGCTGGGAACTCGAAGGGGGATGAACTCTTCAGCCAGGTGTCTAAGTCCGGATTTCCTCGCTATTTCAGAAGGCGTAGGCGATGTTGGTCCGACCCGCTGCCAGAAAAAAATATATACAATTTGCCCCTTCCCCCCACCTACCCCCGAAGGCTCCAAGGCGCCCTCATCGGCGGACTCCTCACTACTCTCGGTCGGTGTCTGAGGGGAAATAATTACCCTATGGATACCATACTATTGCTACCTCGACAAACGTGAGCCCCTTGCAGACCGATAATGGTACCCGCCCCCCGGCCCTTTTACTAGGGTCGAATATAGGAGAGTCTTCGGAGAGGAGGGTAGGCAAACGATCTTCCTTGGCCTGTCGAAGTGCGACCTCTTGTGGCGAACACGATAGAGGATTCTCATCATCTGAACTGACACCTTCTAGCAGTGTGAAAAAATATGCACATATGTTGGTAACAATATAAAAATTCTGAGAAAATTTATGGAGATTCTCATTGGCTCCTGCACATCTTTACCGGGCTCGTATGCAAACCTCGATAATTAGTGAGGAAACGTCTGAGTTCAGCTGCTGAGGAAAGCGAACATATATTCCTCCAACACTGCCTCCCACATCCAACTCGTCGTTACCTTCAATGTTGGGCTCTTCTTTGGCATCAACTACAACAGTCGGTGCCTCTGAGGAGTACTGCATTATTAAACTCAACTGGAGAGACCCTTTGAGCCAAGGGGCTCGATAACGAAAGACTAGGGAGGTGGGGTAAACGGGATGATGATCATATATACTACACGAATGATGTGCATTAACGTGGTACAGGCAGTGAAAGATGAGATCAGCAGACTCACGTCAGGAAGAGGACTATGGACGGGCAGTGTAGTATAATCAAAATAATAGCTGGGGTGGGTTAGAATGCTATTGGGCGCATGCCTGGACGCCGGAACCCTCCGACGAAGAACTAGAATGCCTTTGGACCGCTAACCTGATGGAATAGAGATGTTGACGGAGGTGTGGTATGAAAATCTACGTGGAGGATAATAGAGTGCTGAGGTCGGGGCGAGGGCTCATCTTCAGGTAGCGGACGTAGGCTTTTAAACGCTTATAGTATTGGTCCCGATACCTAAACGAACGATGACATGTGATAGGATCGAACCCGGGACTTGGTGTATATACATGGACAAATCAAACTGAGCCGAATTAGCGTTCATCAGGAACGCCCCCACAGTCTCACCGTGTTTCGATATCATTATGGGTGCCACCTTTAACCCACCAAGGTGGGTACAGCGCGGTAGTGCCAGGAGCACATCTCCTGTCCTTATCTCCTGTGATGGTCTCGGCCAATAACATACCATGCTCATAGGGAACCTAGTAGGTCACTAGGGAGTGCACAAGATCGCTCTACTATTACTTCTTCATCATCCGTGCCATGAATGATAAAAATAGGCGGGGGGCTCTTACCAGCCTCGGCAAAGTAGTCGGATAACTTCTCGACATTCCGGTAGAGGTCGAACCTAGGAAGAGCCCTCGAGATGATTTGCTGAATGCCCATTGTCACTACCATGGGGTCCGTCGGGGTCTCTCGTACGACTTGTAAACTCGAAGACCACTACCTATAGCACTGTGAAGGATAAGACCACCAACATGAACCTGATTCGGTGAGATGTAGTTTCCGAGAATAGTTACTGTGATGCTACCTTAGTGTACAGATCGACGGCGGGCCCTGAGCCTATGGACTGACCGTAGAGAATAATGTTACTGGGCGGGATGCCCATAGAAGATATTGCAAAATCATATCTAGGATATAGAGTCTACGAGTTGGAAGAAATATGGTATGCCGCGTTACACAGCCCGAATAGTAGTGTACGTATTCGACTCACTAGGTTTACCACTGTTCAAACCATACCTGATACGAGATGAAAATCTTCGCTGTGCGCAAAAAAGGTATCTTACCCAGGATAGTCGTACGCAATTAGATCAACTTTGAGGTGACGGGCGAGGTAGTAATAGGAGATCCAGCTGTATCCAATATCTACGATGTGACAAAGGTGTGGTATGAAATTAATTATCGGCGATAACCTGTTGAATTTCCATGCGAAAATATAATCGTCCAGCGGTCCGGGTTGACCTCCGTTGAGTGTTTGAAATAGAAGCCGTTGATACCGCCAGGAAAGAGCACATGGTCACAGGACAGTTTTCCGTCACAGTGCAGGGACAATACGTCCGGGACCTGGATATTTGAGGTAGAGCAAATCCAATATAGGTAACCGTAGCGCTACCCGAATGGACAGTTTTTTCCGATCATCTCGCAGCATTATGATCAGTTTTGTAGGACCGTACGGGTCGTTGTTTTTTCGCCAACGTTTTTTCTTGTATTTCAACGGAGCTCCTGAGATATATTCTAATTTGCCACTGTAGAGAGGGAAAGGAGACTTTCACCTTCATTGGGGGCAATAACACCATAGCCGGACTGTCGAGGAGGGTAGAAGGTCAAAGGCCGTACCTGTGGGAGGTGATAAAGCGTGGGTGGGAGGAAGATGACTTACCACACACTCACGACAACCACAGAGTGATATGCAGCCAAAGCAGAATATCAGCGACATGCGCACTGCTGCCCGGGGTAATCAAATACTAATCTTGTGACGATGACGGGATAAATTACGCACTTCGTGAATGAACGATTATTACAAAATAATCGTTTGTGAATTTATTCCGCACGCATAATCGTTCAAGCTAAACGACGCTTGGTCAGTACTTTTTCGTGGAAACATCACCGCAGTTGGGCAGATTAGAAGCCTCTACTTTTGACCATGTTATTACGGCAGATGACTCAAGCTGTTACTCATAAGCAAACAGCCTAAATGGCGAATTTTCTCATAGACCTGAGCATAGGAGGAAGTGAACGATACGTGATACCGCAATTGTAGATGATGCCAGGAATGGTAGAGGTTATGGCATCTACAGGGACCAGCTGGGTGATGGGCCTATGACCCTCTATCTCGAAGTGGAGGAGATCCGTAGGGGGATGAAGGCTGTTGTAGAAACTTATGGTTTGGCAACTGACGTTAGTGTGAAACGAAAACTGTGCTGTAATGTCAAATGCTCAGTTTTTGGATCGTTTTTCTCATCGTCGTTCGCCTACCATAGTACATGCCCAATGCCATGTGGCAAACAGCACAGCTGGTTAATATCGCAAAGTACGGTATGACGGTCAGAAGGGTGTTGTGGACCAGGAGGACATGCCTTTCGGGGAGAAGGGATGGTGTTCGAATCTTATTATGAATCCTCATGGTTTACCCAGTCGAATGACTGTGAGAAAATTGGGAATAATTCGTGTTTACAGGAGTGTGTATCTGGCAAAGCTGGCGTTCTCGACGGTGAACGGTCTTATGGTACGGCATTTGGTGGGACTACTAAAGAGCATATGACAGAATCTTTGATCCGTCATGGTTTCCATCATCCCAGCGTCAAGGAGTACATCACATCCGGCGTCACAGAAGAGACTCTCGAGTGTTACATCTTCGTGGGACCGATTCACTATTGCCAGAAACTGGACCATATGGTAGGTAGCCGCTCACATCTGGTTGTTCATTGATCAAGTTCAGGTTATGGATAAAATC
>NW_003207677.1:22646-26517 GCF_000006405.1 Perkinsus marinus ATCC 50983
GCGCGAATATCGGGGTTTTCACACGCCACGTAAGACGGATGAAGCTCCACTGTATGCCGAAGTCGACTGGAGAATCACAAAAGTGAATAATGTATGCGACATGAAGGCTGATTCCCCGAACGTGAACTTACACACAGATTTGTAGTTCTTGGTGTCGGGTTTCTCCAACCTGGACATCCTCACATTGACGATATCAGCTGGATGGAAATCAGACTGTTGGCCCTCAGCCTGGACATGGTCAACGAATATCTCAATCGTGTACTTGTATCTGCAGTACACCTCACAAGAGGTAGCCATAGTGGGCCTTACGGTCTAACAGGGAAGAGGTCTTCGGATATCGCATTGGCCTCGTCGACCAACGGCCACAGGTCCTTCAGAGCATACTCAACAACAGCCTTGTATTGCTTGCTAGCACTACCCCATCTGTGAGGAGGGAATACCTCAACGTTGAGGCTTACCTCAAGACTTACCTTTCCTTGGCCTTAGCAAAGTAGAATTCAAGTTCGGCCGGGACCTGTCCTTCGACCTGAGCCATAGCCTGCTCGAATGTGAGGTCCTTATCCTCCTTATGGTTAGGGAGGTGCAGTCGCACCATAATGGCCTTGCCCAGAAGGATGTTGTCCATATGGTGCCTACTTCCATCATCAGGGCCACTCTCTATCTATGAACTACAGCTTCTGCTTTTCCCCAGCCTTAAGTCGATGACCATTCAGCTGCACTGAGCCCTTCTCTGAGAGCATCTGTATGCCTACCTTACCCTCCTCAGGACATACGAACTTGCACAGGGGCTCATCGTTAGGGATGCCCAGGCCCCTCACCACAACCTACCACACCTCACCACTGACCCTCCGCTCGTCCCCCCGGGTAGCCTACTGCGCATTTATGCTTATGACTACCGACCAGGAACTCATGATGACCATGAAGGGACCAGGCGAGACTCCCACTGAGGAGAGGGTCCGAGGAAACATTGAGTAGGAAGGGGTGTTTCCTATCCACCACATCCTGCAAGGATAGCCACTACCAATACGACCACCATCAGCCTCCTTTCACCCCATGTTTGATTCCCTTCTGCTTGAGGTAAGCCTCCCTCTCCTTAGCCATCTGTTTGTTCTTCTTTAGCTGTTCATGGAAGTCCGTCTGCATCAGTGATATCTCCTGTTTGTTAGCCTCCAGCTCAGCCTGTTAGCACTGATGAGCCTCGGAAAGCCCATACCACTCATACCTTCAATTTCTTAATTTCCTCATTCTGTTCCTTCTCCTTTGCTATCCTGTCGGGGTCATCAACGCCCTTAGCAGCCAACTGTTTCTTCAGCGCCTCCATAGCATGCTTCATAGCATCCACAGTACCCGCCTATGACCAATACCTCAAAGCACTCAGCCTCATAAGGTCCTCCTTACCGCGGCCTGGTTCTGCACCGCTGAGGTCTGGACCTTCTTAACAGAAGTAGCGAAACGTAGAGTTGATACCGTCTCGAATATTTCCGATGTTGATGGCGAGATTGCCGCGATCTGACCAAGTGGTGACACGTGTCACCTGTGTCCCCAGCCCTACCATGAAGGTCTTGCTATTGCCCGAGAGGGAGTCCCTCAAAAGGAAGGTAAGCTTGGAGTTACGGAAGGGTACATGTCCCTTGCCCTTGCCTTCAGACAGCCGGGCTATCACCTGTCACCACAATCTGGAAGCCCAGATAGGCCAGTGGTATTTTACTTGTGCTAGTGTTGATAAAGATTGATTAATAGCAATACCCTCCTTAAGTCGACTGCCTTCTGACTGTGTCTTAGCCTGCCTCTCACTACCAGCCAAGTCCACTAGGTTGATCCTAAGAATATTACAATGCCCTACAAGGACCTTAGGGGTCTACTGCCCACCTGGAGTGAAGGTCACCGCCACCATCAGAGCACACGCGTTGAACCCTTAGAGTGAACACGGCATGCGAGCGAGAAGAGACCGCATTCATGTTAGTGGCTCCCACAGCCCTTACAAAGGACGAAGTAACGGAAGTGTGGTATTAATTCAACACTACCTCCGAGCGTTACCAAAGTCCAACAGGCCTTTAACGTCCTTCAAGGACTCCACAGCAGCCTCAACTGCCCCCGATATTATTACGCCCTGTCCCGCCTTGTCGTACACAGACAGGCCCTCTTCTATAGAAGAGGCAGTCGTTACCGATCCCTGAGCACGCCTCCTCACCATTGCCATCATCATCACCAGCTGCCAGGAGGTCCCTCAACTTTTCGTTGTAAATTTCCAAGTAGGACACCCACACGTGTGTCTGCGGGTACTTAGGATCAGCATGGCCAACTTTAGCAAATAGAGCATTGGTCAGCCTCGGTATCATCCCTACTACGACCGTGCCCTTCTCAGACGGTACATCCAACCTCACCTGGATCACCCGAGCCCCCCAACATGCTATAACTCTTACCACTGCCTGTTTGCCCATAGGCGAACAGACACCCATTGTAGCCGTCCATGGCGTTGTCGAGGATGACCTTCCCTATATCATCATACAGCTGAAACTCGACTATATATACTCCACCAGTAGCAGCACTTACCGATGCGTTGGACGCTGGTTTCGAGGAGGCGTTGTCAGTGCTGTCATATGCATAATCGTAGAAGAAGGTCTTGCCAGCTGCAGGGGCCCTTCCCGTCGCCTTATTGTTCTCCTTAGGAACCTCCCCAACGACTTGACCTAACCATAAGCCCCCTCTGGGGTTTGGTGGTTGCCTCAGGAAAGGCGTCGTACATGCGTTCCCTTGGACAACTACTGCCTGGGTCGACCCTAGAGCCTTCTCACGCTCGTTAAAGGGCCGCATGCGAATGGCCACTCGGATGTTATCATCCTTTTTGGTTCCTCCCATTACGAAGAGGTACTCACGTAAGAGGAGACGTGCTAGTCGCAGTAGCGCGGACTACCACCATCTTGCTATTCTTGCATTTCCTCAACGCTCACAAACTCCACTTCCGAACGACACGGAAAGGCCTACTGCTCAGATTTTAGTCACAATCTGTCACCAAAATCTGAGCAGTAAGCTCAAACTGCTTCTGCCCTACCCCAGCCTCTCACTGGACTTAAACACAACTCCCAACTGTCCATCGGAGAAACAGACGTGAATATAGTAGCAATGGATGAATACATTAGTAGCAGAGCAGTGAGTGGATATAAGAAGGCCGCATCAGCTTATCGCCTCCTACGCCCCTTCGACTTGCCCTTACTAGGCTTATCATCGACAACCTCCTCATGCTTGAACTCAACAACGGCAGCGGCCGAGTCCTCGTCATCATCAGAGTCATCCGTAGCAACCTTTCGACCTCCTCGACTATTGTTCTTCTTGGCGAATCTGAAGTAACAACCGTCGCGGTTCAATCCTGGGCCGACCGAGACCCTCACTGTGCAAGGAAAGGATCTTCATCGTCATCTTCATCGTCCTCTTCATCGTCCGAATCAGACTCAGGAGGAGGTGGGGTAGGAGCTCGCCGGCCCTTCTTCTTATTCTGCTTGGCGAACCTGTAAGCACACAATGGATGAATGCGAGGGTGGTGGCAGTACTGAGCAAGGAAGGCATCCTCATCATCATCACTATCCTCCTCACTATCCGAGGATTCAACATCAGCCTCAGCGGCGGCCTGCTGTCGAGCCTTACCCCCAGCAAACCTGAAAGAGGAATGGTAGGCCCAGCAGGAGCTACCTCTCGATGCGCCGTACATTGCTAAGTCCAAGTCGCTGTCCTCCTCCTCTTCCTCTTCTTCCTCCTCCTAAAAAGCCGTCACCATGATAATCAATCGGAACAAGGTATTCCAGACACTTACCACAACGGCCTCTTCCTTTTCCTTCCGTTTACTTTTCTTTTCTTTCTTCTCCTTCTTCTTCTT
>NW_003207677.1:26617-59518 GCF_000006405.1 Perkinsus marinus ATCC 50983
AGCCTCCGCGGCCACATGAGCGCTTTCTGCCCTCTTCCGACCCAACCGTGCCGCATGCCTCTCCAGCTTAGACTTCCTATTCGCTTCCATCTGCTGTTCAACTCTCCTCTCGCGAGCCTCAACCTCAGCTAATACTCTATTTCGGTACTTGTCGAAATTCCCGCCGAATCGCCATACCGTACCATCAGAACAAATCCACATCTCGCAATCTAAGCTCTTGATCAGCCTAGCATCATGGGAAACCACGACCACGCCCCCATCCTGAAAAACAACCAGTACCAACACTACCACCAACAACAACCTTCCCACGTACGTATTCCTCCAAACTGTCAATGAGAGCCTCCACGGTCTCGATATCCAAGTGATTCGTAGGCTCATCGAGAATGAGAAGATGAGGCGCTCGCAGGCCCAGGAGGGCGAACGCTACACGAGCCTTCTGCCCACCCGACAGATTACCAATATGTTTCACGTGTGACTCAGACGGCAGGCCGTAACGACCCAAGATCTGACGGGCCTTTTCGGGGGTCTTCACTGCTTCTGCACCAGGGAGGCCTCGTCCCACTTGCAGTATTTGCTCCACTGGAGTGAGCGCAAGGTCCAACTTTTCCTCAAAATGCTGGGAGAAGAGCTCCACCCTAAGGCCGTGGTTGGCCATGATCTCGCCCTCAGTAGGCTCCAGCTCAGAAGTGAGAAGTTTGAGGAAAGTCGACTTGCCCGAACCGTTAGCACCAACTACTGCAATCCTCGAGGTGCAATCAACACCGAATTCGACATGGTTCAGGATGAACGGTGTCTTCCCAGAATAGGAGAAGGACACATCCCGAAGCCCCAGCCCTCCGAGACGATCATCTTGCCCCTGGCCCTTGAGGTTAAACTTAACCCTGTATTCGACCGGCTTGGTGATATGAGCCTTCTTCTTCAACAGAGCCTCGCGGTCCGCCTTGCTCTTGCAGTTCTTCAACTGCCGTTGGAGCAAATCCCACTCCTTAGTTTGCTTAGCAAACTGCTGTTCGTGCATCCTTTGAAAGTCAGTGTAGCCTCCACGGTACCTACAGAGGATTCCAAGTCCTACTAGAAGAGGGAATTTGAGATCCATCCTACTGCAACAACTTCTTATTCTCCACTGAGATGATATCAGTACAGACGCTGTCCAGGAAGTCTGCATCGTGGCTAACGACGAGGACAGTGAAGGGATACTCTTCAGCCAAGTAGTGGTCCAACCTAAACGTGGGAAAATGCACACATAGTCAACCACGCGTGTTGATGAAGGAATTTGCCGAAAAAAATTTCATTGATTCTTCCACCCATAGTCATGTGATGTAGCCAAGCACACTAGCCACAAGTACCGCAAGGGAACTCACCACAAGACCGCATCAAGATCCAAATGGTTGGTAGGTTCATCCAACATCAGCAGCTTAGGTTGCATGAACAATGCCCTAGCTAGTGATACTCGCATACGCCAACCTCCCGAAAACTGCCGTACTGGCTTCTCCTGGTCTCTGAAGACCACACAGTGCACACACCCACGACTTCAATGCTATTACTCTGGGGTGAAGCCAAGACCAGCCAGGATCTTCCTAACCTTAGCCTCCTGCTTATCAGCCTCCCGAGCAGAGAGGTCTTTAATGATCTCCTCGAGCTGATCCTGCAGTTTGAGGATGCTCTCAGTATCAGCGGCCTTAGCCTCGTCATCAGCCGCCTCGTCCAACTGTTTCATTATATCCTCCTCCGCCTTCATCAACTTCACTGTAGTAGCATCAGCACTAAGGACCTCGTCAATGACCTTTGAGTCCGTGGCATGAGCCTCTTGTTCCACCAGGAACACATCCCATGATTCCGACACCGGAATGGCCCCGTGCTGGATATGCCTCAACAACGTGGTCTTACCATAACCATTAGGGCCAAGCAGACCATATCTGACAACAATAAATACATACCGCACCTCGATGAAATTCCGCCGCCCTCACCTGTGGCCCTGTACTATCCTAAAACTAGCGTCCACGAACAACTGTTGCCGCGGTGCGGAGATGTTCAGGCCTTCTACTGTAAGTGCATTATCATCGCATTTGATGCCTCCCTCTGGCACGGACATAGAATAGGCCTCTAGGCCGGTCGGGGGGACGTACCTGCATAAGGAAATGGTCCTCTGAGGGTATCGCCAGGCCAAGGCCTACCCAGCTCTGATGTTTTCTACTCTCCTTTTCTCGTTGGCCTCCTGCTCAGCCACCAGCGTGGCAGTATCAGTGGCTTGCTTTTTTATTTGCGACAACAACAACTTCGTACACATAGTATGTGTGAAATCAGGGCGGACAAAGATGAGTCGGCCCGCAGTGCCTATCAATACCATCACCGACCCAAGTCGACAGGAATGGTCTACTACCCAGCCTGACGTCCACGTAGGGGAGCTCATCGTGAATGTCCTCTTGCTTGGGAACTTGGACATCAGCATAGTTCACGAGGCGAACGTGGCTGATGCTAGGGTCGCCAGTATAGGAGACCACATCATCGAAAGCGTACCTAGGGAGCCCACCATAGTAGCAATAATAGTAGTGGGAAGTGATCCAAACCTTACTCTCTGAATTTGAGCTTTCGAGGCTGCTCGCCCTCCTTAGTCGGCAATACCTCATCAGTGACCGTAGCGGCTTCTTCCTCATCGGGATCATACACCAGCGTAATGATCTGCAGTTACGGTAAGCATAAACACTACCAACACCCGCGCTGTACCTGGGACGTCAGTCTGAGTCGAAGTGTGACACTTTCTGTGGTCTGAGGACACTGGACAAAACCAAAGCCCAGGGTGGACCGGAAGTCGCCCATATTGGTGAAGATACATTCAGAGCTCTTCCCAAATACCCTTGTACCTCCAGTGGGCCTCACTTTACTCACCTGAGCATAGCAATGACTCTGCCTAGAAAAAGGGGAAGGATGGTATTACGAAAGTAGCATCCTTGCCGTCAATAACCTCAACACGTTCACTAAGGGCCTGTATAACGTCCCTTCGGTTGAGCATGTTCCCAGCCCCATCCATAACGAAGTCGTTGGGGAAAGCATCCTCGTCCATCTCAGCGGCCCTTCTTTGGTCAGGGGTCAACTTAGCGGCTTTCTTTGCCTTGGCAGCTTTTCCCATGATGATAGCTGTCGAGTTGATGCACAAACTAATCCGAAACACGTCTTCCCTCCTCCTACTGGTAACGAAACACTTATACGATGGTAAATGCTTTCCAAATGTCCACTCTGAGCTTACACCTGCTCAGATTTGAAAAATGCAGAACAAAACGCGCTTCGCTCCGCCTTCCGCGCAAGATCCATTCCAGCATCGCCGATCGATCGCCCTTTGAATGGACAGCCTTCTGTACTACTATGGTGGCGATGGTGCCACGTACTACTGCCCTAGCTGCACTGGAGCCACTGGGCTCACATGTCTCGGCCACAGGTCAACGTCCCCACGCAGGAGAGGGGCTGTGCAGAAGGAACACACCTTTGCTGAAGTAAAAGAATCGTTACCATTCCTTTTCCACATCATACTGTCCTTAGGCCATGGCTATGTACGAGAGAGGAGTAGGACCAATGTCGACCAATACTCCTGGCTGCAGACGTGGGTACATGTCCTTCGCGACCTCCTCTCGGAAGGCCAAACCTACCATCACTGAGGCTGCCAGTGGACTTCGGTAAGTCCTTCCTTACAGTGAGCTCTCCAAAGGTCCCTTTAGTACGCATCGTCCTACCTTTTTCGATGACTGTCGATCCTGTAGCCCAGTAAAGCGTCCCTCTAGCCGGGCAACTACCAGCCCTTACGGTAAGGGCGGGTTGCATTCATCGTGTAGTCTCTATTGCCTTCAGCATCGACCCCAAGTAGAAGTGGCTCGAGGACCTCCTTTCGGCCGAGGTAAGAGTGTCTTTATCCGAGTTAGGTCACCTTCCCTACACGCAGTGGTGGCAACATGAAAATTCTGAGGAAATTTTCGGAATTCTCGTTGATTTCTGTACTTTTCTACCCGAAGTCGTACGTAAACTGCCATAATTAGTGAAGAAACTCTCGAGCTGAGGAAAGCCAACACATACTCCAGCACTGTCAGTGCCAAGCTCAGGTCTGCCGCACCGGCCATTATCAACTCGCGTCGGCTTCGGACCAGATCAGCATCGGGGCCGACCCATAGTAGGAGGAGTAGACGGGTGGAGCCTCCAGAGTCCGATGGCTTCCCTTGGTGGGCTACTGCCTTCCCTATTGATCCACACACGTGGGACGCTACGCCGAATTATGCAGAGCTGGAAAGGGCCAATGACTGGCCAGAGGTGGACCCGGGGATCGAACCCGGGTCGCCAGCTGAGAATGGTAAACCTGCCAGGACTCGGATGTTTTACAAACCATCCCGATTCAGAATCCTCACCATCGGAAATCCCAGTACGCGATTCAAGTGCAGTAGAGGGAGAGCATTATCAGCGCTGTCCTTTGCGCAACGAGATCACGCCTGAGGGAAGGTTTAACGAACTACATCGCTCACTGTTGAAGTCCCACTTGCGCTGTATCATATCAGGACTTTTGGACCATGTACTGGGCTGGTCCATGGCATGCTGGTGATAATATCCCCTATTAGGATCTTATCACTAACGCGGATCAAGTATCGTTGTTGCTCCTGTTGGAGCTGGAGGAAGATGCCTCTCGCCTGGCAGCAGTCGAGAGGGCTTATTCGGCTTACATTCATAATGAAGTAGGAATGGCCAATTCGAAAAGGGCGTCACTTGATCGTCCTCTTCAGAGAGCTGACGAGTTTGCAGAGGCCCTTAGGCAAGTAGTATCGTTGATTTGACTCCATGTGTGCATGCTTTACTGAGTACCGTAACTGCCTGTAGTTGACCAATGGTGAAGATGAATGCCCTCTATAGCCAATATTCATATCATGTTATTATTACCATCACCAGTACTCCTGGTCCTAGGCTTATCGGTTTCGATAGGCCTCAAGCTGCCGGGTCCAGCCTTGAGGCGCATCATAGACTCTGAGGGCATCTCCGACAACGTAATCGACTGAGCCTTAGCTTTGTCAAGTGTTGCTATACCAGATCGGTGCTAATTTCATGGAAGTCGAACCACGACATGATGAATCGGCAGATTTTGAAGAGGAGGAAGATGATGATGATGATAGTGAGGACGAGGAAGCAGTGGTTGAGTTGCCTCTAGCGATGAGCATTCTGAGTACGGCAGTTTGGAGGCAATTCTTTACATGATTTGTATTATTAGACGTTGCCCGTCCAGCGCCGTCTCACAGCGACTGGGATAGGGGGAGAGTGCCAGGTAGCATGAAGGTATCAGTTTTGTCGAGGAGGGTAAGTTTCTGTCAGCCAACGAGCTCATGATGGATACTACTACTACAACAGCACCACCTGTGGGGACCGCCTCTCTGGTGCAGAGACAACAAAGTGAATATCCACTAGTGCTAGCCCGGTCGACCTGTAACTGGTCTCAGATTCCGCGCCAAGATCGTCGGCATCTGATCCAGGGGAAACGCTGAAGTCAATAGTTGCATGGGTGAGTGAAAGTATCTTGGACGGATTGAGATCCATACGGCTTGTCAGTGCTCTAATATTTGGTTCATCTCCCTTGCTGCCATTGGTGCTTACTTTGCCTACGATAGAGTACACGACCAAGACAGACGGACTAAAGCCATCATAGCTCCGAATGAAGGCAGGCCCCCTCCCTCGTTGGGCGCATTGCCAGTAGTGTTCTCTATGTTCAGCCTGCTTCGTCTCTACCCCACCATTGCTGGTGTCGGTCGTGGACAATGATGAGCGGCCTCTTGAGACTATGAGTGATGTGTGCTGGATGAGCTCAAGGCCAACAGGCTTGATCGCCGAGGATTACAACGGGCCCACTTCGAAAGTTGTGGATGATTGTTTAAGAAGGGTAGGCTGTCACTGTGAATATCGAGAATTGGAAAAGGAGTGGTATCGAATAGTTTTTGTGAAGTCACCCGTATAGGAGTCACCGATTAACAAAGAAGTCGTGAATGTCAGTCTAGTTGGAAAGTAATTTGACTCCTTTTTTCCAGATGGAGCCGTCTACTTTCCCTGAACACCACCATGCTGAACACTATCTATTGACACCTCGCTCTGAGAGATTCTCCGCATTCACAGCTGCTTGAGGACAGCTGTTCATCATGAGATGCTTATGGTCGTTGATGCAGTTGCTGTTGTTGAGTTTAGCAGTCACTATAGGGGAGTCAGATTGAACGAACTGAGCATCTCCGAATTCGATCGTTGGGCCTTCGGCTGACATCTCTGGTCGTTTGAAGTTACCATTTCCAATCACTTGGTGTTTTTCACACGAGAATTGTGGGGAAGTGAGACACGCGTCTTTGAATGGCTTTTTTCTAGCTATAGGCTGAGTATGTGGCAGCCTTGGTGGATCAAGGGTGTATAAAGCCAGTATTATTTTTCCGATCGTTTTGACCATTAACTATTCCAATTCGCATGCAGTATGATATCGGTAACACTCTACACTCCTACCAACGTGTTGTTATCTTCTACTTAGAGCGCCACCCAACTTCAATGAGAATATCTAATGTTAATCTGCCAATTCACTGTGAACGTTCTTTCCTCTATGGAATGGATCTTTTGAGCATGAGCAGACGCAAGTCATAGGAATAGCCACTTAGGAAAATTGTAGCGAGAAACAGCAGTAACATCAGTATCAAGTGTAGCGATTATCGTTATGCACAGTGCTGCAGTCTACTTCTGCTTTTTCGGATCCTTGGGCATGTACTCGTCAGTATCGACTACCAGTGTGACTGGTCCGTCGTTGTTCAAGGAAACATCTAATTCAACATCAATGCAAGCAACCTAGTGACATGAACTCACCCATATTAGCACCAAAGATGCCAGTCTGTACAGCAGTGTCACCCTTAGAGTCACCATACTCAGCTCTACAGCGTCTGACGAACTCATCATACATCGGCTCGGCATCGTTGGGGCCCATCGCTAGTCTGTAGTCGGGCTTGTTACCCTACCAGTGGCATTTAAAATGCCGTTACCATTGAGTATGCTGACCTTGCGCAGAAGTCCAAACAGTGTGAACTGTGATATAACGAGAAGCTGATAGTCCTTATCGGTCACTGAGGCCCTCCATGCAGTTCCCTTATCGTCATCCCATAGACGGACCTTCATGCACTTCCGCACGCAGTAGTCCAGCTCCTCCCTAAGGAATACTCGTCATTAGTACATCACATAATGTGTCACTTACATGGTGTCGGTTTCTTTGATGCCAACTAACAGTACCAAACCTCTACCGATCTTACCAACGACGTTGTTCTCTACGGTAACGCTAGCTTGAGTGACTCGTTGGATGACGACTCTCATCACGACTACGTCAGAAAGGAAACTATCGGTGTCGTTGAAGACCGCCACTACTAAACTCAATCCCTAGTTCGACAGAAAAGACACGCAAGGCACGATTACACTCGTACCGTAAAAAGAATACATTCTACTCAACAGAGCAACTTGATATCAAATTTGAGTTCAGAAAATACCAACACAATGATGACCACTTTTTCGCTCATAAAATCTTGCTACGAAGAAGACTCCTCTCGGGCTTCGAGTTCCTTTTTTTCTCTCTCGTATCGTTTCTTGTCGTCTTCGCTCAGTTTCACATAGTGAGCTTTCTCCTCATCCGAGAGCTGATCAAAAGGGCGTGCAAAATAGTGACACTGACTGGGTCTTACATTTTTCCATTTTTCACCTAATTTTTTGGCAATATCTCCCAACTGTCTATTCTCAAACCCAAACTCTAGTTTGACTTTCTCTCTGTTTTCCTGAGCGAACATAAAGTACCTGAGTGAAAATAAACGCGATGTAACAGCTCCGATTCCTACGGTGTGAGAGCCCTTTTGACCTTGGGCTTCCCAGCGTCCTTCTTGGAGGTCTTCTTCCTCTCCTTACGCACCTTACTGACGTCCTTCTTAGGCGTCATCAACAACCACCTTTTAAGACAGTATCAGCGGACATCGTGGTAAACGGCATCGAATGGATACAGCGCAGGGCGAGCGAGATTTACACCAACCGTTGCGCACCTTCGGGAGTTTTCAATCGTCACTACTTCCGACATACATGATTAGTGACTATCAAGCCGAGTACAGTTTGTCACTAAATGGGCCTCTGTGATCTGTTGTTAGTTTCGGCGAGGCCCACTTCATAGGGCTTTGGTGAGTTACCATTACATGCCTGTACACAATCGGGATCAGCGGCGATCAACAACAACTACAGGAAGAGGAGGGTCCACGTACAAGGTAGTAGTATTACTATCGTCAATACCGGAACGCTGACCAGGCTCAACGAATCATTGGCTCGGGGGCCTTCGGGGTCGTCTATGAGGCTAAAGTACAGGAGACTGGGGAGACCGTCGCTATCAAAAAAGTGTAGGGACACCTCGTGTAACCTCTCGGTGATGACCATAATAATCAGATTCCAAGATAAAAGGTTCAAGAACAGGGAACTGCCAACTTTGAAAGATCTCAAGCATCCCAACGTCGTAGCGTTCAAGCATGCTTTTCACACTGCTGGAGAAAGCCCGAATGATCTGTAGGTTGCAAAAGGCGTTGCTTATTATTGCGGCCGCTCAGATATTTGAATCTTGTTACGGAATATGTCCCCGACAATCTGTACCAAGTGATGAAGTGAGAGTCCCTAAGTACGACTGTGTTAAACACTGACTCGCAGGTATTATACTAAAGTGAAGACTTGTATGCCTTCACAGTTGATCAAACTGTATTCGTATCAAGTACTGCGGGCTGTGGGATATGTTAATGCTAAAGGATATGCTCATCGCGATATAAAGCCGCAGAATATTCTAGTCGATCCGCGCACACACACCATAAAATTATGCGATTTTGGATCGGCGAAGAAGCTCTCTATGGGAGAGGACAATGTGGCATATATCTGCAGTCGGTTTTACAGAGCGCCTGAGCTTATTTTCGGCTCAACGGGATATACGTCCAAAGTAGTAGTGGTAGTAGTAGTAGTAGTAGTAGTAGTAGTAGTAGTAGTAGCAGTAGTAGTAGTAGTAGTAGTAGTAGTAGTAGTAGTAGTAGTAGTAGAAGTAGTGGTAGTAGTAGTAGTAGTAGTAGTAGTAGTAGTAGTAGTAGTAGTAGTAGTAGTAGTAGTAGTAGTAGTAGTAGTAGTAGTAGTAGTATTGGTAGTAGTAGAAGTAGTTGTAGGAATAGTGGTAGTAGTAGTAGTAGTAATAGTAGTAGTAGTGGTATTAGTATTAGTAGTGATAACCGCACGCCACGTTATTACCCTTCAGGTTGATATATGGTCGACGGGCTGTGTTATTGCGGAGATGTGTCTTGGGTACCCTATTTTCTCAGGGGAAACCGGGGTCGACCAGTTGGTGGAGATAATCAAAGTCCTTGGCACTCCCACGGCGGAACAGGTAGGTCCTCAGGAAGTTCACATTGGTGTGGTATCATTATTGATCCAGGTTGCAGCTATGAATCCGAAATACAAGGATTTCAATCCCAATGCATTCCCTTGCATCAAACCGAAGGGGTTGGGCGTTGTCTTGCGAGGACACCCACAGGCAGACCGGGGCTTTGAGGCTCTCCTACGGGCATTACTAAGATTCGAACCAGAAACGCGGATGTCTCCTATTTTGGCGTTGTCATTGGAATATTTCGATCAACTGAGATCACATAAGGATCTTGGTAAGGAGATCGAGGAGGCTGGCGGACTACCAAAGGATCTCTTCAAATTCACCACGGAAGAGCTGGCTGAAGTTGGTGACCCTAGACGGCTGGCACCTCGTCGAGTTCACGCCCCACAAATTGCCCTTGAGGGCACCCAAAGTCGACCCTAATCATAAGTCCAAGCTTAAACTATAGCGTGTAGGCGTTTTCTCTACTATTCCTTCTACCTGAGAGCACTTAGTCTTGGATCGATTTTGTATAGTGTTGTTGTTGTTTTTGCCCTGATCATAATCATCCTCGTGGAGCTCCTCACGTCCACGAGGGCAGTCGAGTACAGAGTCACAAGATATATACAGTAAAACGCGCCTGCCGACCCTTTTTTTCACAACACACTGGGCAAGTTGCGTTTTAGAGGGGGGCAGTGTTTAGATTTTCGCTGTTATAGTAAGGCTTGTGAGAAGGGCCCACATGGAGGTTATGGAATATCTAGTATCACTTCAGTGTCCTACTGTTTTCTGCGGTGAAAGTCATTGAGGATTGAATTTAAATGCTAAGTACGGCTATCTGATGTTGTCAGAGAACTAGTGAACGAGGGAAGGTGTTGTGCACGCAAACTCAGGCCTTGCCGAGACCGTCTTCGAGTCGCCGTCTTCCTGGTGGATTCACTGTTATATATGCCACTGCTACTAGACAGTACCAGCGGCCTCAAGAGCTGTTAGGTTCACTCATGGGCGGGGGTTCAATCTACTCTACGACAGACTGATGTTGTCCGCCTTGAAGACCAGGATTGGGTTGAACTTGTGCTAGATATTCGAAATCTCGTTACTTTGTAGTGTAGGCCCACCCGACACCGTTAGTGCGGGTTTATGGTCAATCAGTCCTGCTTGCTCCGCTCATAACAGAAGTCTTTTTGATCATAACAGCTGTTGCTGAGTGAACATGCATTGATTTCTGTGTCCCAGCGTTTGGGAGATGTGTGAGATAGCAGTGGTGTTTAATCAGTATCTATGGAAACCTCTTCCCAGTCTGCCAAGACCAATGATTATGCTAGACCGAGCTTGCCTTCAGGTAAAGGAAGCTGGTAGTAGTGGTGAATGCTCACTGTACCGCTTCAGACGATATAGATCCCTCCTGGCGAAACAAAGCAGTAGATGATGACCTTTCCCCTGCCTCGGTAACGTTCAGTGACTTTGACGGTGGCGCTGAGCTCGACGAACTCCCTGGATGTAAACTGAGTTGCCATTGGGAGTGTTATTTTCCTCATGGTCTTGTTTAGATAGTGTGGACCCTTTCAAGAGGGCCAATAATCATCCTAACGCCCCCAGGAGCAGTAGGTGTGTTTACGGTGTTCTCATGTCACTTTCTCGGTCCTTCAGTGATCACCGCAATATTTCAACTGTTGACTCCTTGTCGAAAACAGCGGAGTCTGGCTGATATAAGGTATCAGGGAGCAGTGTCAACTATATGGTACGCATTCTGTTCAGGTTTAACATGATAGAGATAGTAATTCTTTACACTGCATGTGTAGTCGGCTTGGCAACTTTGACAGGCGCCTTGGTATTTTCTGATATCAGAGGCTGTGAGACAATGGCAGCGTTTGGAGGTCACTCGAGAGTACCTTTACAATTGATTCCACTGATACCGTTAATTTCTCTTTTTTTCTAGGTATTTCGGATAGGCATGGTTATTGCTGCTCTTGGAATCGCTCCTGTGTGGGGATTCATAGCGGTCTACCTGTCTCAGCGGTCACCTCGTTCTCTCAGCAAGCTCACAGTGAGGTGTTCACTTTTATGCAACTTTGACGACTTCTTTTAGATACGAGTGGCTCTGTGGTTGGGCCTTATCAGCTCCGTTTGCCTCCTGGGTGTTGCGGCTGTACCAGTGAACTACTGGACCGAGCTGCATACATTTTTCTCGCAACTATCCTTTCTATGTGCTTCTGTTGCTTGTCTCCTCTTCTGTATTGCAGCCGCCCAAGTGGACTTACTCCCGAGGTCTGCTTTCATCGGAGTACGCGCTTTCCCCCGTTCCTTCACTACTGCTATTATACCACTTCAGTTACTCCTCTTGACTGGTGGCAGCGTGGTGCTATTGTTGAGCTATTTCATCACTAACGGTTACATGCCTGGAGTCTCCCTCAAGTGGCCGTTCTGTGTATGTCCCTTCACGGTCGTTTATCATTGTATGTTTCCTCTCTGGTCAGTTGTACACCAACGCGCAGTTCTTCACAGTTGCCATGTGTTTCGTCATCCCTATGTGCTTTGGACGATCAATTCACCGCGCCATTCACACAGTCGATTTCGCCCGAATGTGAGCAGTACTTGGTAGATGTTGATTACCCTTTTATTGTTGCAGGTACTACTACGACTGATCTCAGGACGTGTTTATGCAAAGAGTTATCATTCGCATTCACAACAACCCACTGTATCGATTATCCAGAATTTTATACGTGTTGAGTTCCTATTGCTGAAGGGATGCGGAAATTCGTAAATATCATCAATACAAAAACTATTACAACGACATGGGCAATTACGAACATGTGTACGAAGAAAAGTTCGCACCTGTTACGCGAAGATGTATTTTGTCATCACGAAGAAATGTTAAAGATCTTCGTTGAAAAATGGGAAAATATATTGCGACAACGTATCCAAATCAGTGAATGTGAAAGGCCATAGAAAATTCGTCGATCACATGGTCACAGGAAGTTGATTTTGAACTTTCGAATAACACAATACCAAGTCGATGCAGTGAAGTGAACATCAGTGGTTGGCAATTTTAAGTGGATGGGCTTCTGTATTCAGAACATACTCATCCAAATTGAGGGCATGCCGTGGAGCTAACGTTAAGTAGAGGTACTTCAACGTCTCCGCGGTAAAGAAGGATTCCTGTTCATTCTTCTGTCGTGCTGGCACTTGGTTGATATCAAAAACCTGATAACACTAGGCACAGGAAGATGGTCCCAATGGCTCACCGCAGAATAGCCATACTGGGCCTTCGCGTGCTTATTGAGTGCAGTCATCATATCGTGAGCCCAGACCCTATACTTAGGATCACCTGAAAAATGCATTGAACTTACCGGACTGCTGCTTTCCCTACCAGTAAAATAATGCATATAGAAGATACTCTCTATGGTTTCTGGTCTCAATATGTAGTGGGCATCTCGAGGATTATAGTACCTTTATAAAAGAGCTTACTAGAGAACACAAGTCTATAATGTCACATGTCATCTCCCTTGGGAGCATTCAGTCTGAACTCCGCAACTTCCGGTCCGAGCCCAGTCTTGGAGCGTGCGTACCTGAGTTGATGACCAACAATTCCTATAGCGCCAAACCTCAGGACTACATTTGATGACAGGTCTCGGTTATGTCATGGGCCCACTTCTCCCAACGTGGATCGACACGGTCCCGTGGTAGAGTGCGTGCACCAAGCATGAGGTTGCCGGGGACGAAGCACGTGAGGTGCTCCATGCGGTAGTTAGGCCTGTACCATGTGGCTACTACTAATACTAATACTACTACTACTACTACTACTACTACTACTACTACTACTACTATGCGAATCGAACTGTTATGCAAACTGATATTCCGAGGAGTGACTCTAAGTAACACTAATAGAAAGTATAAACGCGGGTATAATGTCGTCGTCGATTTACTGATAGTATCAGCTTATTATTTCTACGAGTAACTCTCAAAATTGAAAAATCATCCGGTTTGTACCGATCTGGTTCACACTGGAAACATTGCAGTAACTTACATGCCACCCCTGAGCTCCCCGATAAACGTGAGCCCCCCAGCTGTTCGGAAGATCATCCGTTCTATCTCAGTCATCGCCTTAGTCCAAAAATCAAGATGCCTACAAACACCAACACACTCGAACATCAGCAGCAGCAGCAACACTCAGTAATACTTCTTCTCCCTTTTTCCACTTTGAAGCCACACTTTCAACAAATACTCGAAATATGAGTCCCCCATCGCCCCGAACGATATCACTCCACCTACCACCGCTGAGAGTCTCGAGACTAATGCAAACACTCACCGGTGAACATTGGCCTATCGCTGGCGAGTTCATACGGGACCAGACCCTGCTTCCCTGCAGCTTGGAAAATGGACTCCTGGCATTTGTCCACAGCCTCGGCGTACTTATGATCTCCTGTGTGCTCCGAAAGATAACGAAATTCGAGTTGTAGTGTTCCGACCTAACAGGAGTCAACACACTCTGGAGTCATTGATTAAACTGATTTTTCGAAACTCAGAATCGCTCCTTAGACGTATAATACGATGCTAGAATTGATTCAATAAATATGGCGTCTATCACCTCGGCCAGTATGAAACCCGACATCCAGCCGTTTCCCGAGGCACGTCCAGTTCCCAGATCGATCTGTGCTCGGGGGCAGCCTGGGTAGTCCGTGAAGCCCTATGCAGATCTACAGGATGGAAAGGGCCGTACCGAGCTTACTGTCATCATATGGTCTGCCACTTCTCTGGCCTTATCGAGGAAGATCTGTCGGCCGCTGAGACTATGTGCAGAGAGGAGACCACCGAGCACACGAATTGTGATTTCAAAGAAGGAATGCAAGCCGCGCGGGCGGTCAAATTTGAGGTTGTCCCTGAGCCCAAAGAGCCTCCCAAAACACCAAGGCACTTCCCTACGTTATCCACTGTGTAGCCTCGTCGAACTCTTTCTCCAACCCCATGACCTTCAGAGTGGATAAAGAGTCTATCATCATCACCGCAGCATCACACCATTGCCTACAAGGGAATCATCCAGGAAACTCATTCTGGATTTTTCACATGGCTAGGAACACATTCTTCATTCAGTGTCGTCACACTAGAAATATTTTTTCCGATTTTTATTAAACTCTAGAGAAAACAATGTTTGTCGGAATACATGAGCATGGTCAACTACATGTGTTGCCAGGAATTTGGAAATTTCGAGGAAATTTTGAGAAATTATCGTTGATTTCGTATGGATTTGAGAAAACTCACGAGCTCAGTTGAGAAAAGAAAACATGTATTCCCACACTGGAAGACATTATTTCTCAAAGCTATACCAATAACGAGTATAACAATAAGGAAACTTCCCGTGTGGCGTTACCTCCCAGGACGGCCCGTTAAAGGAGCGATCTCGTCCTTTCCCCAGGCGTACTGCTTATAGTTCCTCCACACATGCCGCATGGCCTCCCTCACTTCCTCAGCCCATACGGCCTAACAACCAACCTCAGCTTATCAATGACTGGTGCAATGGAGTTTTACCCTAGTGATATGAAAAACACTAGTGAAAAACATATTTCACGACTACTGCATAGCGCGAATATCGGGTTTTTCTCCGAGTTTTACGCCACTTCACGTAGAACAGGTGAAACTCCAATGTTGGAATATATGTTCGCTTTCCTCAGCTGAGTTCAAGAGTTTCTCTTTAGTTATCGAAGTTTACATACAAATTCGGAGGTAGAAGTATACAAAAATCAATAAAAAATCTCGCTAAATTTCCCCAGAATTTTCATTTTGTCACCAACACATTGTGCATATTCTCCTACACTGGTAGGGGGAAAGAACTTACGCTTTTTTCATCAGAATCAGCAAGCTCCTCCTCAGTGAAGTTGGCAAGCCACTCAGCAGGGAACTTTCCCTTAGTCGTTTCACTCGCTACCTAATCCCAGCGATAGTCATATGTGCACCCCAAGACGAAACCACTATATACTTTTTCAACGGACCGTTCAGGTGCTGCTGGACTCGACAATACACTTGTTGGTGTGTCAGTGATCACCACCCGAGCCGACCTACTGCGGAACTTAATAGTGAATTTGACTTAGTGAAATCAGTAGCTCACGTTGCGACATCATTTCCCACGGTATCACTGTTTCTCGCAGACCCCTGAACATCCACAATAGTAACAGTATGAAATACGAAGAGCCGTACCGGAGTTTTTGAGGGCTCGGGTTCCGGTGCTCGCAAACTGTGATGTTCCTCCTTAGTATCACGTACAGTGTCATCAGCAAGTTCACTAAACGATAAAATCCGCCCGAAAGCCCCATGGAGTTCTCACCGTGTGCTTGTATGTCCTCGTAAATTCTTCATCTGAAATTTCTCCAACTCTACGACCGTCTGAAACTCTTTCATTTTCGCGGTGTTCTCGCTAGGCGTATTTACTTCACTAGACTGATCGATAGATGCATGCCGTTGGGGAATTGAGTCCAGCAAAGTCAACGTTGTTAACGTTGACACTAGCAATAGTACAATAACGAATCCTGATACAGTGTGATGAGTTCACAGCATAGAAGTGCTATAAAGTATGGCACCTAGTAGGAAATTCTTGTGGTCCGTAGTGGCCCTCCCTTTGACGTTTCTGTATGTTGTCGTAATGCGAGCCGGTCTACGGGGTCGTCTGGCATTGGCAATTTGAACCATGGAGATGAATTGTGAACTGATTGGTATCGATTACGAGGTGCTGCAAAAAATGTTCACTGAGCTCACTAATCATAGAAGTTTATATACAAATTGGGAGAATATATACGATGAATGTACAGAAAGTAACAATAATTTTCCAAAATTTCCTCGAAGTTTTTTTCATTTTGTCATCAACACATGTGGTTGACCATGTGCAAATTTCATCACACTGTCGTTCATGTGTGCGGATCAGAAAGCGAACTCCGTAGCACACAATGTGTCTCTCTCTCGGGTGAAGGACGCCTTAGCTCGGATAGTCCACATCTATTGAGAATAATCAGTTTCCCTTCAAAGGCATTCCTCTCCTACCCAGTATGGTATCAACTTAATGAGTAAAGCGCGACCAATATCAGGCTTCTATAGTATCCTCATATCTTTGGTCGTCGTCATTTTGCTCTCTACCAAGATTAAGTTTGATTTCTCTCATATGGTTGTGTTGTACGATGATTTGGACAACCCTTCTAACACGGCTAACGAGTCTGCATAATAGCGGTCATAATCGCTGTTCCAATTCTCTGTAGAACACAATATGTCTCTCTAGGGTGAAGGGTTTCCGCAGCTGAGCTTATAATGAAGATAGTATTCGTCTAAGGGTAAGTTATGAACAGGTAGCCTTGTTAGGCATTCTCGTGTGGTTATATCCAGTGTAGTGTTGTCTCAATGAGCGAACCAGTAACAAACACCTCCTTTTTTCAGCCGACCTGTTCCTCAGTTGAATTTTATGGAAGAGAAATATCGTTGATATTTTATTGGTGTTTCACCCTAGTGATATGAAAAACATGAACTCGGGTTACTCACTGAGTATTACGCCACATCACGTAAAACGGGTGGTGAAACTTAAATGTAATATAGGAGCTGTTTTATTGTTTCCCGAATACCATATTTCGATATGATTAAATTTATCAACAGTTTTCTGATAAAAACTTCCAATAAAGTTGGGCAACAGTGAATTCACTGAGCATTTAACGGTATGATCGTACCCCTTTAAATTGACGATAACCAGTCACAATTCGCGCCATCGATAACACGACACTGGGAGAGCCGGGTTGGTCGTTATACACAAATTCGATGTTTAAAAATAGTTGTGAAAGTGCGCTGTTGATTTAGCGCGCGCCCAGGCGATGATGAATTTTCACATGTGAAACCTGAGTTGCTGAGAACGTATGAGTGAGTGATGGTTGCAGAAGGTCTCGATGGTGGTGAATCGACTGACGGTTGTTATGGCATCATGACTTTGCGGGGAAGATATGGGAAAATACAGATGCACAGAATTTTCTTTTTTTTGAGGAAATTCACCAAGTTGATTGAAAAAGTTTACGAAACTACTGTTTTGAGTTATCTATGCATCTCAAGTGAAGTGATGGGAACCGACGAAAATGGATAAAATCGTCCGTGTTATCAGTTCTCTGTTTTCGCCGGTGTTTTGATGGTCATTAAGGAGACCATACGGACATCCAACACAAGTAGTGTCCTGCGGGAAAAGACGTGTTGAAATGCTAGACTGAAAACAATGCTCAGACTGTTGATCTCAGATAATAGTGGTCCTAATATGACGATCGAACTAGATAATGAAAAGCGATATATTACTTCACGGTAATACTATATGCTTTCTAGTATGCATTTGCATGTGTTGGTGACAATATGAAAATTCTGAGGAAATTCTTGGTGGTTTCTGTACACTAGGTCGCATATGAACTACTGAGCTCAGCTGAGGAGAGTAAACATATATTGCAACATTGTTCGCTGGCTCGGCGCGAGAAAATTTACAGTGGGAAATTATTTGTCTCTTTTGAGTTAGCTCTTGTGGGAGCGAAAACCATCTAGTTGTTGTTATTGTTGTCGTTGTTGTCGGTTTTTCCCTTGTCAACTCTAGAGGGTTTTAAACAGGATTTGACGTATTTCCGGTCGCAAGTCTTCGAAAGTTTCGAAGACTTAGTTTCGAATCGAAATCGCCTTTTTTCTTTATTTTTTTATTCTTTATTATATTTTTTCCTTATTTTTTCCATATTTTTTCATATCTTTTCTTAATTTTTTTTCGTTCTATTTTTTCCTTATTTTTCCATATTTTTTCTTAATTTTTTTATTTTTTAATCTATTTTTTCCTTATTTTTTCATTTTTTATTTATTTTTTCTCCGAGGTGGTATTGAATAATTGTACGATCATAGAGGAGCACGCCATTGAATAACATAAGGGGATTCCTATATTGACAGAGGGCAATTAGTATCACTGAGTTTGGGTTAGGCCTCTTGAAAAGCCACAGCGTGGAGAGATGGACGTCGTGGTGTCACCATCCGCATCCTCACAAGCCTCATCACGATGCAGATCTGATCGGGGTGGGAGAGCACACAGACATGCGAGTTTTAGTGAAGACTCTAGTGAGCAGGAAAATGATCATACCAAGTGAGTTTATATTGGCTCACTTTCTAGGCGGGTTCCTCTAGTGTTCGCTGTTATGGTGACAGTTTCAGTTAGTGTTGGGGGAAAATATGCATATGGTCAACTACTTGTGTTGGTGACTATACGAGAAATCTGAGAAAATTTTGGGAAATTCTTACCCGAGTTCATATATGAGCTCGGTAGTTAGTGATCATATATTTCTCTAACCTTGTTTTCAGTACCCCTTTAGCCAGAGCTAGACTTGTGTCCAACATGGGGCGAGGAAAGATCGATTCTAAGGAAATATTCAAAGCATTAGAGGTAGTAGTCGGTGAGAGTATATGGTCGGACGATGTTGTGTTATCATCAGCCCGATGAAGATGGCAAAGTAGACAGTGTAAAGTTACTGGAGTTCCTAAAAAAATCGGGACTAGGTAAGGGCATGTTTAAGTGGGTGATATATTCCGAAATAGTGAATAATTTACCTGGAAGTTAGCCATGTGGGAATAACGAACTATTAACGCGTTCCTATAAGGCTTTGGGCCCGTATTTGAATGCTCGTCGTGGCAGAGAGTTGGAACTGAAGTTTAGTAACTGCAGGATGAAGTTCAATGCTCCTCATTAGAAAGCATGTGGTAGGGACTATAAACAACAAAGATGGCTCTGGGGAATTGATAGAGACAAACGAATAGAGGGCTTTCCTCTGAAGCCGTCTCGTCTCGAAAATTGTCGATAATTCACGAGCGTGTAAACCTGCTATGTGAGAAAACAGGTGAGAATTGAGAAAAATTCTCGAAAAATTGGTATGGGAAGTTAGAAAAGTTATGAAAGATGGTGACAACAGTAATAAATGACTAAGACTAGCTGAACTGAATTGTATGCATTGTTATGTTTTTGCTGTGTAACGAGATAGAACATATAAATGAGTGCTTTCCTCAGCTACCTCTGATGGTCGCATGAGGAATACGTACAAGGAGCTCAAGAGTCAGGACTTTGTTGACTTTGAGAGGTTCCAAACACTGAAGACTAGCAATGAACTAGTGAGCATTTTTGTGGATAATTTTGTGGCGCAGTGACGGTATGATGGTCAGGTAGGGAAGGCGTTTCGAGGAGAGCTGGCTATCTCCGATTTTGAAGCCTTCTGTGACGTTATTAACGATGCTTATAAAGATTTGGAGGACTGTACTGAGGGCGAAAATGTAGTGTTTATGGGAGGAATTTCGTGGCGCGTGACGGAATCTAGGACGTATTGATGGTGGTGGATCGCTCAGGCCGACTATATACCAACACTGGCTACAGTTAATCCGGACTACTGGGCGATCAGTGTTTGTAGTGTACATGCACAGCGCTACTCGATAGGTGATAGTAAGGTAGGAGGGAGATGTGATGTGGGAGAGGAGTGGTATGTATTTTTTTTCGAATTTACAGGTTCCATTTTGTCTACAGTCAACTTGCAAGCCTCTTAACTACTGTATGGCGGTGGAATTACATGGCAAGGAGAAGGTGGCAGGGGAGAATTCTGATATCGATTATATTAGAGATTTTATGGCTCATTCGAGTATTTTATGAGGATCTACGTGACCTGACAGGGAGTGTGAGAGATTGCTGTTTTCACAGTGGGTGAATATTCCACAAATTCGGAATTTTTTACTTGACGATGTTGTATGTAAGATAAGAGATTGTGGTACGTCATCATCAGGTACATGAGCACGTTGGGCATGAGCCTAGTGGGAGGAACTTTAATGAGAGGGTCTTGCTACAGCCGAAAGGCATACCTCACAATCCACTTATCAATGCTGGTAGGTCGACTGTATTTTACCCGCGCAGGTTCAATACCGTGGTCGGACGCGTGTAAAAAAGTGGCATGAAATTTTTCTTCGAAAATCGATTACGGACAAATTCCGTGAAATATATCTGTATTAGGGGGCGTCACATTTGAAATTTCAGCCTCAAAGTCGCTCTGTAGAAAAAATTACCTTTGCACACGTAATTTCGGTGTCTAGATGGCGCTTACTGTATTCAGCCGATCGGGAATGTGATATGCAGGGGTGAAAGTGAGCGTTTTTTCTCGAAAAAAATGATGATTAATCTTAAATTTCCTATATGCGATGAAAGTGTTGTTGAGATGAGAGTGAACGTCAGAAATTGTAGTGGCTCCTTGCAAGAATAACTACTCGTAGTGTGAGTAGCAGCAAGAGTGGTAGTGTATTTTCGATGCTAGGTGCAATCATGGTATCATCGCTATTGTATATGGACAAGTCGGAATGGGAGCGGTATGAAGCGGTAACTGAGACGTGGCAGCATCTAGCTGGGATGTCTAGGAGGCCTCATATACAGTAAGTGGAGTATGTCGTATTAGTATTGATTGAAAATTCATCTTTCCTGAGGCACTTTATATATAGTTTCGATATGCATTGTCTGTATATAGTTACAAAAAAACAAGAAAAAGTTGCAAAAAAACAAGGAAAAGTTGCAAAAAAACAAGAAAAAGTTGCAAAAAAAACAAGAAAAAGTTGCAAAAAAACAAGAAAAAGTTGCACAAAAACTCGTACAGAGTTTTTTGTTTGAAAAATTGTTGGAGCGAAAAATTCGGATATCAGAATTACTCACATGTCCATTACTTGTGATTCGCGAATCGTCACGCGCCACGAAATTCCGGAGAGTGAGTCTTCCTGGCTGCACCCTGTCATCGTTTGGAGCTTGTTATTAGGTATGATACGTTTATGGGGGAGCGAGCGACGGCGAATCGGAATTACTGTTTGGCGTATATGATGGCTGAAGAGAACGCCTTCCCACCAAACACAGATATTCAGAAGACTCTTGAGTCCTACTTTCAATGGTAGGTAGACACGTTGAAGTGTTGTGGTAGTAGGGCTGTTTTTAAGGTGCTCACTTGAACTAGACTGTGAGGAGATGTCTGTTGTTGCTGCTACCCTTGCAAACGGTGGTATTTGTCCCAAGACGGGTAGCAGTTGTTGTTGGTCCCGAGTTCTATCCCTGGCCACTGCATTTTTTTAGGCGAGCGTGTGTTCAGTCAGGACACGGTATCGTCTTGTTTGTCCATGATGATGAGTTGTGGTATGTACGACTACTCTGGCGAGTTTGCATTCACATGTGGTTTCCCTGCAAAATCAGGGGTAATATTAGTAGTCTATTCAGCTCGGTCAAAAATTATTCATTTCAGGTCTCTGGCGTTCTATGTATTGTCATACCAGGGGTTTGTGGAATCGCCACGTTTTCACCGCGGCTGGATGCCTTGGGAAATTCTGTGCGAGGAGTGAAGTTCTGTCAAATGTTGTCTAAACGACTTCCGGTGCACGCTTTCGGCGGTCCTCAAGAATCCGTCACGGATGAGGTAGTAGCGCTCGCCCAGATGATCGATTATGTGTAATATGTGGTATTCTTCTGTTAGGCACAGACTCCGCCGAATCACCCTTTAGTGGAGCATAGGATACGTAATTGTTTAGGAGATACTTTCAGATGGCGTACCAGTGCCCAGAGTGAGTATTGGTGTGCATATGAGGAATATTGACGATATCATGCTCAGTCGATGTACTGACCAACTTTACTTTAACAGAATATTCTAGTTTGTGGTGGAGTGCTGCTGTTGGTGATGCTATTAGGATCCGTCATTTAGCGGCTAGGTGAGTGGGTTCGTTTCTGGTGTGTTTTTTTATACGGCATTTTTTTCAGAGGAATTGACGTTCGTACGGCAGACTACGATCTGCGTACTGCTCTGCATTTGGCTGTGTGTAATCATCATCGAGAAACTGTGAAACTGTTGATGTTCTTGGGTGCGGACCCGGAGTTTCGCGACCGCTATAACAACACATCTATCATGGTAGCAGGCGTTTACTGATAAGCACTTCAACGGTTTAGGAAAGTGTTGGAATATACAGTGTGTTCGATTTTGATTTTTTCTCCGAAACTAATATGCGTGGCTCGCCCTAACTCTTCGTGATTGATAATAATTATTCATATTAGTATATTGCCCACTTATAGACCTCGTAATACTGGGGGTTTCAGATTGCTAATCATCGAATTGGTGAAGTCACAACATTTTCTCGTTAGGGACTATCAAAATCGAACACACTGTATGTTTCCTCACTAATTGTAGGAGTCCGAATACATATTTAGGTAGTGTTTGAAAATCAACAAGAATTTTCCAAAATCTCCCCGAAACATGTGCATGTTTTCTTTTCCACTACACTGGTTTAGGACGCTCAAAGAGAGTCGGAGGATCGCTGTGTGCGGGAGCTGAAACGCGACATCGCTCTTCGGGCCAGTTGTCCTCCTATGTTGCCTGGTGAAGATGGCGATATCGTCCTGGCACGGTATGAAGACTGAAAAAAAATATTATTGGAAGTGCTATTCTGTGCTGTTGTTGAGGTACTTCGCTGATATGCCCTGGCCACTAGATTCACGGCGCCTGATTCGAGCATTGGAGTGGTATGGTCTCCCGAGAGATTCTCCGAGGGTTCAGGCTCTACTAAAAGTGAGTTTTTGTATTTAACCGTATTTTTAGGTGTTTAATGGTCTATCTCTGATTTAGGATTTGGGGTGGTATGGTAGTGTTAGAGTCGGTGGGATGCCCGACAGTTTGTCGGTGCCTGGGTGCTTATCAGTTCCTGAGGATATGAATCTGACTGGCGAGGCTGAGGCACTGTAGGAAGAGAGGGAATTTGACCGCGCGCCACGAAATTATGGGTGGTAGATACTCGGCTGATGAATTCTCGAGAATTGCGAAGAAGCATGATATCGCTGTGAAGGCTCTTTGTGGCAAGTTGATCGTCCCGAATTGGCCCAAGTTTACACAGAGACTGGTAAGTGGGTAATCGAAAGGTCCCCGGTTCTATCCTCGGCTACGGCATCTCGTGTCAGAACGAATGCTTCTCTGCTTGTTGTGAGGATCACCCTCATCAAGAGATCATCACAGTCGGTGTGTGTACGACTGACAGTCAGCAGTATGCTCGGGATGAGAGCGCCTTGCCAGGTGAATAACACTGTTGCTATTCGAACCATCCTAGTTCGATTCCTCGTAGGGTCACCCTCAGCAGCTAGTTGTGCATCTGAGTACTCACCGGTATGGACCCCCGAGGAGTGTCTTAAATGCTTTCCAACGGGTGGACTTATACGGCCGATTCTCTACTGTATGGCGGTGGAAATGCTGGGCTTGGAGGAAGTTCATAAGTGGATGGGAAGAGAGCCCAGTGGCGAGAAGCAAACGTATTTAGGCCTTGACCATTTGAATAGGTATTTGCTCTTGTTAGTATGTCTATGATGGAGTTGGTGGTGTTCTCAGGCCACATAACCCCTTTGTGATGATGGGGACGATAAATCTGTGTGCGTTGCTGTCTAGGGGGTTGGATAAGGAATAGTAAGGTTTTCTTCTGGACATTGATCGATTATGATAATACATATTAAAGATTTTCGTATATTTCGATGTTGTAATATTGTAAATCTCCGTAGTTCCTACTCATCGAGGTTACAACACTTTTTCTTTTCTTACTATGAAATTCGAACATACTGCGGTCGGGTTGTGGGACGATTCTAGGAGCCATTGATGCAGCGTGATATGCTGTCTGTGTGTCGTGAGTGGTGGTGTTTTGGTATGCATATAAATAACCGGATTTTTCCTAAGTCGTGTGAGGTATATTTGTTGACCAGCATAGCGATCGATAGGAAAATACGCGAGGATAATCTACACTGTGATGATGCCTTGTTTGTCTCAGTAGTGGAACTGGCATGAGACCCTCGTTGGAAAGGGTCCTCGAGAACTGGAGGAAGTTGAGTGGTTCAGACACGGTCCCACCGGAAGCTGCTGAGCTTGGGAAAAAACTTGACAGAAGGTAAGTCGTTTAGCAGTTTAGAATATTCGGGCGCGCGCTTTTTACAAAGCTGTATGACTCGACGCCAGGCACTCGGACTTGGCACGGAGTATGGCTTATCGCTTGCGGTCTATTCATCGCTTTCCAAATGGGGCGGATATTGACGACGCGATTCAATTGATGTTTGAGACGCACGAGCGAGAGGTATGATAGTGGTAGGTCCCGGGTTCGATCCCGGGATGGTGCATTTTTAGGTCAATGTCGCTGGTGTTGCAGCAGTGGCGGCCTCCTTTGCCAACAGTGGAGTGTGTCCGAAGACCAACGAGAGGGTTTTCAAGGATCAGACAATCCGGTATGCACTCAGCCTTATGTACTCCTGTGGCATGGACCAGAGGTAGCAGGTTTTGAGAGATAACGCTCTCCAGGGTTTGATAACAATTCCATGACATTCACATGGGAAACTGATTGAAGAATGTGTGGGAAATTCAAAATGAGTACCCCTAGGAACATTATAGGTTTCTGGATGATTCCCTGCTGATGGTCACGAATGAGGCAACTATTTTTAGGTCGGGTATGTGGGCCTACAACCTCGGTATACCGGGTAAGAACTCCAACCTGGGCGCCGGCATGGCAGTAGTACCGGGCGTACTCGGCATATGTGTGCACTGCCCGAGCTCGGAGTTCGGGGAGGAGTCGGCAGAGAAGACTATCAGAAATTATGGTACTTCCGAAGAGTCTTATTCGGTAAGTTGGGACTCGACTTTCTGAGATGTATTCGAGTAAGTTTTTAACACTGGAGTTTTAGTTGTGACATGGTAAACACATTTTACATTCCACTTTGCAAAAAAAACCGCATGTGAAAAACGCGTTAAATACGTGATGTGTTTTACGTGGAATAGGGTGATTTGTCTGGTGTAATTGCACTTCATATCACCGCGAATATCACGTTTTTCACATGGAGTATTACGGGTGGAATTTCACTGTAGTTGTAGTAGATCGCACCATATTTGTTTGTTTGTAGTTGAGTCGTAAAGGTCTGGATTTCTTCTATCACATGGAGGAGACCTTCAACTTCCACTTGTTCAAGCGCCACGACCCCGTATTGCGAGCTAGTGATCGTCATGTGGACCCAACACTCTATTATGGTTCCGTCAAGCATGAGCTTACTAATCAGCTTATTATGGCCTGCGCTAATAAGGACGTTTATACGGTAAACCTCCTGTGGGCTCAGGTGCTTGCCATACCGTAAATGTCTCAGGTCCAATACCTTCTTCAGCTGGGGGTGGATCCGAATGTTGCCGATTACGACAGTAGAACCGCTGTGCATTTGGCTGCGGCTTCTGGTGTGTTCGGGAGTTCACATGGTAGTAGTAGTGGCATGATGTTCATGGTCAGGTTGTTTGAGTGCTATGAAGTTGCTGATGGACGCTGGGGCTCGGCTGAATACGTACGATAGATGGGGTAACACACCCTATGAGGAGGCCAAGAGGCATGGGCGTAAAAATATCGTCAATTTCCTCGAGAAACTGGTTATGGAGGTAGGCGAACTCAGTGGGCTCTAGTTGTGGACCTATTCGAGATGGTCGTGTCTCACTGCCTTAGGGCTCGCCGTCTATGCGAGAGGAGCGAAATCAGACGAAGTCATTGGACTCTGATGCAGCTGAGGATGACTTTGTTAATGATGCCGAAGCTGTTATGGAGTACTTTGGCGATGTGGAGGTGGGAACCTTTACGACTGGCCTTTTTCATAAGTGGTTGATATAAGGGCGAATCGACTGATTTAGGTGCTGGGAGTTGAGGGGGAGCCGTTGTGGTATGACGATAAGGAGCCGAAGGAATGGAACACTGGAGTGGGTTGAAGTTAAGCCCAGGTCTGTGGGGCACTTGGTATTGTTCAGATGCCGGCTGAAGTTGAGGTTCTTGGTATAGACGATGCCCCAGGGAGCGGTGGTCACCAAGAATGATGATGGCAATGTTTTATCCAATATTGGAGTTGATACACTACTTTTGATGAACCGTTTGTGGTTACCTGTTTACTTGAACATAACTTTGATAAACACTTGCTAAAAATACACTGTGTTGAAAGTATAGGGGAACTTGCGTTGATTCAGTTGGCGGGAAATGGGTACTGAAGACCAACTGCCCCGAGGGGCCTATCTGCTGCCTGATCCAGAGTTGTCACTTCTACTCTATTGGATGCGACAACGGGCTGCTGCGGATCGGCGATCAAGACGTTCTATTTCGACTCTGCTCCTATGTGGTGTATGTCTAGCCACTGCTTATGTGTGCGGCTCGACCTTATTTATCACACCAGCACTACGACAAGGGGCCAGGCCGGCTAGTCTCCGGGGCGGTTCGGTTGTGGGTAACTTAGCTGTGGGGTCCCTGTCTGGTGGGAGTCGGCCGAGGGCATGGGAGAGGTCAACACTGCCATATGTATTCGGTGCTGCTGCTGTCGCTGTAACAGTGCTTTCCCTGGCGCTGAGCATGTCTCGTCATAGGCCCAAGAGGTAAGTTGAGGCTGGAGTGGTATGCAGTGGTGACAGCCGTGTGCTTCAGCGCCTCCACTGAAGGTGGTCGGTCAGTGGCTCGAGGATCCTTAGCAAGTTGGTGGAACAACATGATGTTCGATCCCAACAGAGGTATGTTCATGGACCCCTCCAGTAGAGACAGTCTTCTAGTAGGTGATGCGGCTCGACGTCAAGTGGGAAGGACCGCATTCGACGCCTTGTCCGATTCCTCTGCCCGAGCCATCCATCGGGCTCAGGAGGAGTCCATGAACCTAGCCACAGTACCCCTCGAGGGCCTTCTTATTGGTCTGGCATCAGAGCGGAGCGGTGGCGCTAGCAAACTGCTGCGGGAAGCAGGAGTCCAGATCGCTGAGTTGAAGCATTTGGCCCCATTGCAAGCGGCGCCCGATCTTGTCAGTTGGGGAGCGGTTGAAAGGGTTCCACTAGACGACGAGGTCGTCGAGGTGATTCGAGGCAGCGTCGATACGGCCCAGGGGCCGATCACAACGGAGGCCCTTCTCGAGGGGGTGATAGGCAAGATGCTGGCCAGGCCGGCTGGTATGGAGCCAGAGCTGATGGGAAGACTACAGAGTGTTCTTCAACGTCTGCAGGAGTGGGGAGAAGAGGACGCTGAAAAAATACCGGTGGGGGGATTCGTACCGGGGACCTCTGGCGGCAGTGTTTTGGAATCGTGTGGACGGAACTTGACGGCGCTGGCGAGAGAAGGGAAACTCTTGAAGTGTGTTGGACGTGACGCTGAGATCGGGCGCATGATACAAGTACTGAGTCGAATGACCAAGAACAACCCGGTCCTGCTGGGCGAACCAGGCGTGGGCAAAACGGCCGTAGCAGAGGGCATGGCTGAGGTGAGTCTCGGCGTTATGTAATGTTGACACATCTTCGTGTGTAGCTCATCGCGAGGGGAGAAGTCCCGAACCATCTGGCCGGTGTAGCTATCTGGGACGTGTCCATCGGCAGTCTGCTGGCCGGTACCAAATACCGAGGGGAGTTCGAAGAACGGCTCAAAAGACTTGTTAAGGAGGCCACTGATGCTGATGGGAAGGTGACCCTCTCTGCCCTTCGGGGTCTTGTCTTCGACCTGTCTGTCTCTCATGTTAGATCATTCTGCTTATCGATGAGCTGCATACGATAGTCGGCGCGGGGGCGACAGGAGATGGTGCGATCGATGCGGCTAATATCCTCAAGCCTGCCCTCAGCCGGGGGGAGCTCCGAGTCATTGGGGCTACTACACAGTCGGAGTATGATAAGGTGAAGTTCAACCGTCACTGCGCCACGAAATCATCCCCTTTGTAGTACATTGCGAAGGACCCAGCACTAGAACGACGGTTCCAACCAGTAGTGGTGCCCGAGCCTACACAAGCTCAGGCAGTGGACATGCTCATGGGAGTAGCTAGTCTCTATGAAGAGCATCACTTCGTCAGGTGAGCTGACTGTAGGGACGGTTACGGTCGGGCCTTTGATGCTAAGCTGGCCAGGTTCACTGATGATGCTATAGAGGCATGCGTGAAACTATCGTCTCGCTACATTCCCAGTCGGCGACTACCAGACTCGGCGTTTGACGCTATGGATGAGGCAGCAGCTCGGAAGAGAATTCAGCAAGGAGCGGTAGGGCCTTTCTCTGTGTGAGCCTTGTTGATGTATTACCTTTATCAGCGGCCAAGCAGTCGTATTGAAGTGAACGCAAACGATGTCGCCCAGACTGTAGCTCAGTGGACTGGGATTCCCCTCGAGGAGGTTGGTCCCCATCTCAGGGGTGTTTGAGAGTATCTGTCCTCAGCTGACCAAGGATGAGTCTGCTAGACTGCTCCATATGGAGGAGCGGCTCGACAGTCGAGTGATAGGACAGAAGAGGGCCACCAGTGCGGTGGCCAGGGCGATTCGACGAGCCCGGGTTGGCGTTAGAGGTGGGAGCACGTCCCTCAACCCGTCGGAGTGTTGTATGCCAGGTATTGGGAACAAGCGGCCAACAGCATGCTTCCTGTTCTGTGGACCTACGGGGGTTGGCAAGACTGAGCTCAGCAAAGCCTTGTCCGATGAATACTTCGGCGAGGAGGGCCGGAACATGGTGGGTGCCCTCGGATGGCTTCCTCGCATACGAGCTGGTTAGATACGCCTGGACATGTCCGAGTTTATGGAGCGTCACAGCGTGTCCAAGCTGATAGGCTCGCCTCCGGGGTATGTCGGCTATGACTCCAACTCTGGAGGAGTACTCACGGACCGAGTCCGTAGACAGCCACATAGTCTAGTGTTGATTGACGAAGTGGAGAAGGCCCATCCTGACGTTCTCAATATCCTATTACAAGTGAGTCTTGACATTGGGATTGCCATTTGTATTAAATCGTAGGTGATGGACGATGGTCGCCTTACTGATAGCCATGGTCGACTCGCTGACTTCTCGAATGCTATCTTGGTCATGACCTCTAACGTTGGTAGCAGCATGGAGGATCTCAAACGTCATTTCCGCCCAGAGTTCATCAACAGAATAGACGAGGTGAATATTCTCCCTTGCATTAGCATTTGCGATGGATGCCGCCTTCAGGTCATTGCATTTGACAGTTTGACCGAGGAGGACATCGTCAGGATTGTAGGGCTGTATGTCAGCCGTCTACAAGCTGCTCTCAAGGAGCAGCATAGCATCGACCTTGAGGTTACGGACGGGTAAGCAGTGGATATCAGTTAGCTTCTAGCCAGTCGGCTTCGTCTCGTAGGTTGACAGCAGCACTTGGTAAAGAGGGCTACAGTGCCGAGTTTGGTGCTAGGCATCTCAACCGTGTTATGCAAGCTAGAATTGAGGACCCCATCGCTGAGTTGGTAAGTTCTCGTAGAGGAACACGAACGGACGTGTTCGGCCGAAGGGCTTATGCGTTGGCCTTCACGAATCGTATCGAACTTGGTGTCAGATATTACGAGAAGAGATACACCGAGGAGAGGAGCTAATTGCCGATTATGACAGCGAGAGGGATATGATTGTGTTCAGGGATGCTAACGGTCGAGTTTTGACAGAGACGAAATGCTCTGATAAAACAGCTGCTGATGACTGATACGTTTCTAATTGGCTGAGTTGTTGACTTGTGGAGTACGAGGGGAAGGATGCGAGTGCACGTATGAACAGAGACTAAGTGTCATGCTTCGTGAAAGCCTCACAAACTCACACTGTGAGTCTCACAGCAGACGACCACATAAAGCAAAGAGCTCAGTCCGAGTTTTTCAGATCAGACAGTATTGACAGATTGCTTGATACGACTTATTACGTATGAGTGTACGAAAAAGGTTCCAACTAGTGTCGGTCATGAGTAGTACACGTCCATGAGTTGTTTTCTGTCTCTGTTTATCACACCGAACAAAACAAGTGATATAATTGGACGAAAAAAGCCTTGAAGGGCCACAGATCAACCGTGGAGTAAGAAATCATCATCTAATGACGTATAGGCAAAGATACGAGAGAAAATATAATAATAATACAGAGCTACCTCGTACGCTACCTTCCTCTGAGAAACCGCCGAATATGCAACAAAAATAATGCTGCCGGTGATTCCCGCTTCGGATAAGGAATTATTCCTGGGCAATTAAGGCTGGCCCAATGACCACCTCAAGAATTCGAACCACCTCCATTATCGCTTCTTCAAACGACTGACCGAGACTGATAAAAAATAGTATAAGTAATAATAAATACGATGCCAACCTGAAATATGAATACTGCGGACTACTATAACTTCGGCCGAACTTTGAAGACCTTTCGAGCTGTCTCAAGAAGTAGGCAAGTCATATACCGTCCAACACGCTCATACCAACTTGATAAAATGAGTGGGCAAGAATTCGAGACGACTGCTCAGTATAAGACAGAAAAGTGTTGTCTTCAGGACCGAACCAATGACCACAACCACCATCATTCGTCATTGACTCATGTAATGTAGACGATCGTGCGAAAGCACAAGTCGGAGTATCTGATCAAACGCGCCACAAGTAACGATGATAAAACAGCGCAAATGTTACATACCTATACGGTCCGTACTAGCGGTTTGCCAGAACCCTCCAGTGAAGTCACTAGGCACAGTAGTAGTGAGACTAGCAGAAGCCACAGTGGAAGCCTCGTCCGCTGACATGTTGATTGTAAGCGGACGGCGAGGAGTCCCATCATGAGAACTGTGCTCTAGGACTTGTTCGAGCATACTCCCGCTACATAGATCGACGCTTGGCCTGAGACAATGCCATAGTTGACCATAAGAACCGTCCGGGGCCTTACTGTTCGGCCTGGTTCGCAGTAAGAGTACGGTCTTTGGAACGACGACCACCTCCATGCCTGAAGTATAGATACAGAGTAAACAACAGAGATAGTTCAACTGACTTGTGACAAAATCCTGACTTTTTACTGCGGCTACCCTTATCACAGCCAGGGAACGAACATCGCGGACCTCCACCGTGAGCACTACAGAACCTATTTTGAATCATATCAACACAATGATGAAGAGGACCTTCTACTTACACTGACTTAGAACTGCCATATACTGACTTGCCACAGCCTGTATGAGCACAGCGTCGACCGCCACCGTGGGAGATACAAAATTCAGTGCCTCCTTGGCGATACTTACGACACCCTTCAACTACACATACATACATTCGTCTCGCCGACACCATAATGAAGATGATGAAAATATACAGCCGAGGCGAATGCCCGAGTACAATAAGTGAACTGGAAGGCAATTGAGAATGGGGGCATCTACGTGAACAGAAGAGTTGCAGAAGGCGCAGTGTCTCCAAAATGTACAAAAGCTGACCTATTTTGTATCTTAATCACTGAGCCACAAGATATGCGGGGCTCAGGCGTACACGAGGTCATCTACAAGCGTTGCTGACGATAATTAAACTTAGAGAAATTGTGGGGACATTCTGCATGGTTTTCCTACACTTCTACCTTGAGTCGTGCGACAAACGAGTGGAAATGCACACTGTGCATCTAATAATGTAGTGAGGGAACTGCCGAGCTGAGCTGACGAAACCGAACATATATTATACCACTGGTCATCCCTAGTATTCTACCAGACTGAATGCTGGGTACATCTCCTGCGACACAAACCACAATGTACAGTGTTCGTTCTCATCGAACACTCGTCGAGATGAACGTGGAAGCACGCATGTACAATATTAGCGGAGCGAAACGATCCACGTTTACTATTTTGTTGTTAACTCGGTTTCTGGCGCGACTCTAACAGTTAGAGTTAGAAGACAGTGGACTAAACACCATCGAAAGGCGTCTTGCAATCCTTGGGCTTGACGGTGGATTCGTCTCGTCTTGAGCACAGCGGAGGAGGCTCCTTTGAGGAGTTCTTCAATGCACATTGTCCATCAACACTGTTCATATTATATGAACAGTTGCAAAACCATATGAACCGTCCTGTATCGTCAATTGATGAAAACTGTTGTGCGCACAGCAAGTGAAATGTAGGGCGAACATGCTTCGGATAACGTCGCTGAATTATCGGGAGCTGCACCCGGACGGAGGCCGGCAGTTTCTGAAGCTACCTATGAGCATAGTCACCATGGAAAATTGTTGTCCATGCACCCCTAGCCCGGGATGCGTTCCGAAAGTACCTCGGTATCGGTATGGGCCTCATACCGATAACGAGGTACTTTGGGCCCCATACTATGGGGGAAGCAGCTAAGACTCAGCACAACCTAAGATGGGCCTTTTGATGTCCATCAGTGGAAGATCTGTTTGAGCTGGATCTCCATAAACAGATATGCAACATGCGTCTCTCAATTGGGTTCCAGATGGCGTCACCAGAATACCTGTGTCAGTTGAACGGACTCAGTTCTGTCTCTCATCTACAGCCGGATCGGCCCGCACGGATTCGGCTGCAAAAAGGACCTGGGGAGGGCATATGCGTGACCTCAGTGATGAACGTCACAGCGTGGTTCCGTGGTCACAGACCAGAAGTCTGGTGCTGGTATGGTGGTATATCGTAAGGGTGTAGAGATCCATTCCAATTACTGGAAGCTCTCCTCTTACGCTACTATGACGGACTGTGAACTCCTCGGAGTTCTACA